>NW_028297431.1:2033844-2126402 GCF_049724085.1 Artemia sp. Qi Xiang Cuo | reverse complement strand
ATTGAAATGCAAGAGTTGGACTATTTCAGTAGGATTGTGTCGTGGTTTACTTTGTCACATTTACATTCTATTGATTTTTCAAAGTTCATTTTGAATTTCTTTCATTCAAATGCATGAGTTGGAATATTTCAGTAGTTTTTTGATGTGGTTTACCTTGTCACAGTTACATTGTATTGATTTTTCAAAGTTCATTTTGAATTTCTTTAATTGAAATGCAAGAGTTGGAATATTTCTTTAATGTTTTTTTGTGGTTTACAATGTCACAGTTACATTCTCTTGATTTTTCAAAGTTCATTTTGAATTTCTTTCTTTGAAATGCAAGAGTTGGATTATTTCAATAGTGTATTGTCGTGGTCAACCTTGTCACAGTTACATTCTATTGGTTTTTCAAAGTTCATTTTGAATTTCTTTCTTTGAAATGCATGAGTTGGAATATTTCAGTAGTGTTTTGTCGTTGTTTACCTTGTCACAGTTACATTGTCTTGATTTTTCAAAGTTCATTTTGAATTTCTTTCATTGAAATGCAAGAGTTGGATTATTTCAGTAATGTTTTGTTGTGGTTTACCATGTCAAAATCACATTCTCTTGATTTTTAAAAGTTCATTTGAATTTCTTTCGTTGAAATGTAAGAGTTAGATTATTTCAATAGTGTCTTGTCCTGGTTTACCTTGTCACAGTTACTTTCTCTTAATTTTTCAAAGTTCATTTTTGTTTTATTTAATTGAAATTCAAGAGATGGAATATTTCAGTAGTGTTTTGTTGTAGTTTAACTTGTCACAGTTAAATTCTCTTAATTTTTCAATGTCAATTGTATGTCTTTTGTTGAAATGGAAGAGTTTTATAATTTAATTAGTGTCTTGTAGTGGTTTACTTTATCACAGTGCCACTCTATTAATTTTTCACAGTCAATTGAATTTCTTTAGTTAAAGTGAAATGGCTGGGATATTTCAATAGTGTGTTGTTATAGTTTAAATTGTCACAGTTACATTTCCTTAATTTTTTAAAGTCCATTGAATTTCTTTCGTTGAAGTGCAAGAGCTGGAATATTTCAATAGTGTTTTGTCATGGTTTACCTTGTCACAGTTACATTCTCTTAATTTTTAAAAGTTCATTTTTAATTTATTTCGTTGAAATAAAAGAGTTGGAATATTTCAGTAGGATTTTGTTGTAGTTTACCTCGTCACAGTTATATTTTCTTGATTTTTAAAATTCATTTTGAATTTCTTTTCAATGAAACGGAAGAGCTGGTATATTTCAGTAGTATTTAGTCGTGGTTTGCATGGTCAAAGTTACATTCTCTTGATTTTTCAAAGTTCATTTTGAATTTTTTTTATTGAAATGCAAGAGTTGGATTATTTAAATAGTGTTTTGTTGTTGTTTAACTAGTCAAAGTTACATTCTCTAAATTTTTAAAAGTTAATTTTGAATTTAATTCGATGAAATGTAAGATCTGGATTATTTAAATAGTGTTTTGTTTTAGTTTAATTTGTCAAAGTTACAGTCTCATTAATTTTTCAAAGTCCATTTTGAATTTATTTCATTGAAATTCAAGAGTTGAAATATTTCAATAGTGTTTTGTAGTGGTTTACCTAATCATAGTTACATTCTCTCAATTTTTCAAAGTTCATTTTGAATTTCTTTCATTGAATTTCAAGAATTATAATATTTCAGTTATGTTTTGTTGTGGTTTACCTTATCACAGCTACATTCTCTTGATTTTTCAAAGTTCAATTTGAATTTTTTTCGTTTAAATGCATGATTTGGAATAATTCAGTAATGTGTTGTCACGGTTTACCGTGTCACAGTTACATTGTCTTGCTTTTTCAAAGATCATTTTAAACTTCTTTAATTGAAATTCATAAGATGGAATATTTTAGTAGGGTTATGTCGTAGTTTACTTTGTCAAAGTTACATTCTATTGATTTTTCAAAGTTCATTTTGAATTTCTTTCTTTAAAATGCATGGGTTGGAATATTTCAGTAGTTTTTTGATGTGGTTTACCTTGTCACAGTTACATTGTCTTGATTTTTCAAAGTTCATTTTGAATTTCTTTCATTGAAATGCAAGAGTTGGAATTTTTCTTTAATTTTTTGTTGTGGTTTACAATGTCACAGTTACATTCTCTTGATTTTTCAAAGTTCATTTTGAATTTCTTTCGTTGAAATGCAAGAGTTGGATTATTTCAATAGTGTCTTGTCGTGGTTTACCTTGTCACAGTTACATTCTCTTGGTTTTTCAAAGTTCATTTTGAATTTCTTTCGTTGAAATGCATGATTTTGAATATTTCGGCAGTGTTTTGTCGTGGTTTACCTTGTCACAGTAACATTGTCTTGATTTTTCATATTTCATTTTTAATTTATTTCATTGAAATGAAAGAGTTGTATTATTTCATTAATGTTTTGTTGTGGTTTACCATGTCAAAGTTACATTCTCTTGATTTTTAAAAGTTCATTTTAATTTCTTTCGTTGAAATGTAAGAGTTAGATTATTTCAATAGTGTCTTGTCCTGGTTTACCTTGTCAAAGTTACGTTCTCTTAATTTTTCAAAGTTCATTTTGGTTTTCTTTCATTGAAATTAAAGAGTTGGAATATTTCAGTAGTGTTTTGTTATAGTTTACCTTGTCACAGTTACATTCCCTTAATTTTTTAAAGTCCATTGAATTTCTTTTGTTCAAATGCAAGAGTTTGATTATTTCATTAGTGTCTTGTCGTGGTTTACTTTATCACAGTGACAGTCTTTTTATTTTTAAAAGTTCATTGAATTTCTTTCTTTCAAATGCAAGAGTTGGGTTATGTCAGTAGTGTCTTGTCGTGGTTTAACTTGTCACAGTTACATTCACTTAATTTTTTAAAGTTTATTGAATTTCTTTTGTTGAAGTGCACAAGCTTGAATATTTCAATAGTGTTTTGTCATGGTTTACCTTGTCACAGTTACATTCTCTTCATTTTTAAAAGTTCATTTTGAATTTATTTCGTTGAAATACAAGAGTTGGAATATTTCAGTAGGGTTTTGTTGTAGTTTACCTTGTCACAGTTACATTTTCTTGATTTTTCAAAGTTCATTTTGAATTTCTTTTCAATGAAATGCAAGAGTTGGAATATTTCAGTAGTATTTAGTCGTGGTTTACCTTGTCACAGTTACATTCTCTTGATTTTTCAAAGTTCATTTAGAATTTTTGTATTGAAATGCAAGAGTTGGTTTATTTCAGTAGTGTTGTGTTGTTGTTTAACTAGTCAAATTTAAATTCTCTAAATTTTTAAAAGTTAATTTTGAATTTAATTCGATGAAATGTTAGATTTGGATTATTTCAATAGTGTTTTGTTTTAGTTTACCTTATCAAAGTTACAGTCTCATAATTTTTCAAAGTTCATTTTGAATTTCTTTCATTGAAATGCAAGAGTTGAAATATTTCAATAGTGTTTTGTCGTGGTTTACCTAATCATAGTTACATTCTCTCAATTTTTCAAAGTTCATTTTGAATTTCTTTCATTGAAATGCAAGAGTTGGAATATTTCAGTAACGTTTTGTTGTGGTTTACCTTATCACAGTTACATTATCTTGATTTTTCAAAGTACATTTTGAATTTCTTTCATTGAAATGAAAGAGTTGGAATATTTCAGTAATGTTTTTTCATGGTTTACCTTGTCAAAGTTACATTTTATTGATTATTCAAAGATAATTTTGAATTTCTTTAATTGAAATGAAAGAGTTTGAATATTTCAGTAGTGTTTTTATATGGTTAACCTTGTCACAGTTACATTCTCTTGATTTTTCAAAGTTCATTTTGGTTGTCTTTCTTTGACATGCATGAGTTTGAATATTTCTGTAGTGTTTTGATTTGGTTTAACTTATAACAGTTACATTATCTTTATTTTTTCAAAGTTAATGTTTTGAATTTATTTATTTTAAATTCATGAGTTGGAATATTTAAGTAGTGTTTTGTGTTTGCTTAAATTATCAGAGTTACATTCTAGATTTTTCAAAGTTCATTTTGGTTTTCTTTCATTGAAATGCAAGAGTTGGAATATTTCAGTAGTATTTTGTCATGGTTTACCTAATCATAGTTACATTCTGATAATTTTTTAAAGTTCATTTTGAATTTTTTTATTGAAATGCAAGAGTTGGATTATTTCAGTAGTGTTTTGTTGTGGTTTACCTTGTCACAGTTACATTCTCTTGATTTTTGAAAGTTCATTTAGAATTTTTTTCGATGAAATGTGAGAGTCGGAATATTGCAATAGTTTATGTATTGGTTTACCTTATCACAGTTACATTCTCTTGATTTTTCAAAGTTCATTTTAAATATATCTCATTGAAATGCAAGAGTTTGAATATTTCAGTAGTGTTTTGTCATTGTTTACATTGTCACAGTTACATTATCTTAATCTTTCATAGTTAATTTTGAATTTATTTCATTGAAATACAAGAGTTGTACTATTTCAGTAGTGTTTTGTTGTAGTTTACCTCGTCAAATTTACATTTTATTGATTTTTAAAATTTCATTTTTAATTTTATTTAATTTAAATGCAAGAGTTGGAATATTTAAGTAGTTTTTTGTAGTTGTTTAAATCGTCACAGTTATATTTTATTGATTTTTAAAAGTTCATTTTGAATTTCTTTTAGTTGAAATGGAAGAGTTGGAATATTTCAGTAGTATTTTGTCGTGGTTTACCTTGTCAAAGTTACATTCTCTTGATTTTTCAAAGTTCATTTTGAATTTTTTTTATTGAAATGCAAGAGTTGGATTATTTCAATAGTGTTTTGTTGTGGTTTACCTTGTCGCAGTTACATTTTCTTAATTTTTGAAAGTTCATTTTGAATTTCCTTCGATGAAATGTGAGAGTTGGAGTATTTCAATAGTGTTTATGTTGTAGTTTACCTTATCACAGTTACATTCTCTTAATTTCTCAAAGTTCATTTTGAATTTCTTTCATTAAAATGCAAGAGTTGGAAGATTTCATTAGTGTTTTGTCATGGTTTACATTGTCACAGTTACATTCTCTTAATTTTTCAAAGTTCATTTTGAACTTTTTTCGTTGAAATACAAGAGTTGAAATATTTCAGTAGTTGTTGTTGTGGTTTACCTCGTCACAGTTACATTTTCTTGGTTTTTTAAAGTTCATTTTGAATTTCTTTCATTGATATGCAAGAGTTAGAATATTTCAGTAGTGTTCTTTCGTGGTTTACCGTGTCCAAGTTACATTCTCTTTTTTTTTCAAAGTTCATTTTGGATTTCTTTCATTGAAATACAAGAGTTGGAATATTTAAGTAGTGTTCTGTCGGGGTTTACCATATCACAGTTACATTTTCTTGATTTTTCAAAATTCATTTTGAATTATTTAGTTGAAATGTAAGAGTTGGAATATTTCAGTAATGTTTTGTCATAGTTTACCTTGACACAGCTACATTTTCTTGATTCTTCAAAGTTCATTTGGATTTCTTTCGTTGAAATGCAAGAGTAGGCATATTTCAGTAGTGTTTTGCTGTGGTTTACCCTGTCACAGTTACATTCTCTTGATTTTTCCCAGTTCATAGTTGAAATATTTCAGTAGTGTTTTGTTGTGCTTTACCTTGTCACAGTTACATTCTCTTGATTTTTCAAAGTTCTTTCTGGAATTTTTTTTCATTGAAATGCAAGAGTTGGAATATTTCAGTAGAGTTTTGTTGTGGTTTACCTTGTCACAGTTACATTCTCTTGATTTTAAAATTTCTTTTTGGAATTAATTTAATTGAAATGCAAGAGTTGGAATATTTCAGTAGTGTTTTGTTGTAGTTTACTTTGTCACAGTTAAATTCTCTTGATTTTTCAAAGTTCATTTTGAATTTCCATTGTTGAAATGTAAGAGTTGGAATATTTCAAAAGTGTTTTGTCATGGTTTACCTTGTCACTGTTACATTCTTTTGATTTTTCGAAGTTCAATTAGAATTTTTTTCGTTGAAATGCAAGAGTTGGAATATTTCAATAGTGTTTTGTCATGGTTTACCTTGTCACAGTTACATTCTCTTGATTCTTCAAAGTTCATTTTGAATTTCACGCATTGAAATGCAAGAGTTGGAATACTTCAGTGGTGTTTTGTCATGGTTTACCCTGTCAGAGTTACATTCTCTTGATTTTTCAAAGTTCATTTGAAATTTCTTTCATTGAAATGCAAGAGTTGGAATATTTCAGTAGCGTTTTGTTATGGTTTACCTAGTCAATGTTACATTCTCTTGATTTTTCAAAGTTTATTTCGGATTTCTTTCATTGAAATGCAAGACTGGAATATTTCAGTGGTGTTTTGCCGTGGCTTACTTTGTCACAGTTACATTCTCTTGATTTTTCAAAGATAATTTTGGTTTCTTTCGTTGAAATGCAAGATTTGGAATATTTCAGTAGTGTTTTGTTGTGGTTTACCTTGACACAGGTACATTTTCGTGATTTTGTTAGTTTAGGTTAGGTTAGCTAGATCAAATTAGGTTAGGTTAGGTCACGACACTGTTCAAATGGAACTTGTGTGTGATTATTCTTCATAAAGATATGGAGTTCCACTTTAATTCTGAGTTTTCTCGAAGAAGAGCAAAATGTACAAGTTCTCTACTGAATTTTCTTAGAGAAGAGAAAAAAAAGTTAGCTCAATTCTGAAATTTACTAATGAAAATGAAAAAGCTTTCATTTCAGTTCCTAATTTCTCAAAGACATAAAAAAATTAAAGTTCAATTCTAAATTTTTCCAAAGAAGATAGGGATGGCTATACTATGATTGTGATTATTTACCATGAAGATAATAAGTTTTAATTTATTTCTAATTTTTCTGAAATTAAGTTCATTCATCTCACCACCAAAAGCAATAGGTTAGGTCAGGTTAGGTATAAATAAATATTAATAAATAATTAGAAACATTTCTCCATGTTTAAGTTAGGTTAGGTTAGGTTAGCCTATCATGAGCGCTAATGATAAGCTAAGCCAACCTAACTTAAACATGGTAAAAAGATTAAATTAGGTTAGTTTAGGCTAGATTAAGTTAGGTTATTTTAAGTTAGGTTAGGTTAGTTTAGATTAAGTTAGGTTAAGTTTGGTTTGTTTAGGTTAACCTACAAACGCGCGCCTACGTCGGTTAACCTAACCTAACTTAACCTAACATACTTTAATCTAACCTAACCTAACTTTACCTAATCTAACTTAATGTAGCCTAAACTAACCTAATTTAATCTTTTTACCGTGTTTAAGTTAGGTTAGCTTTGCTTATATTGAGCGCTCATGATAAGTTAAACAAAACTAACCAAAAATAAAAAAGGATAAAATTTTCTAATTATTTATTAATATTTATTTAAACCTGACCTAACCTATTGCTTTTGGTGGTTAGATGAATGAACTGAATTTCAGAAAAATTAGAAATAAAGTAAAACTTATTATCTTCATGGTAAATAATCACAATCATAGTATAGCCATCCCTATCTTCTATGGAAAAATTTAGAATTGAACTTTAATTTTTTTATGTCTTTGAGAAATTAGGAACTGAAATGAAAGTTTTTTCATTTTCATTGGTAAATTTCAGAATTGAGCTAACTTTTTTTTCTCTTCTCTAAGAAAATTCAGTAGAGAACTTGTACATTTTGCACGTCTTCGAGAAAACTCAGAATTAAAGTGGAGCTCCATATCTTCTTGAAGAATATTTACACACAAGTTCCATTTGAACAGTGTCGTGACCTAACCTAACCTAACTTGATCTAGCTAACCTAACCTAACCTAACCTAACAAAAATCAAGAAAATGTAACTGTGTCAAGGTAAAGCACAACAAAGCACTACTGAAATATTCCAACTCTTGCATTTCAAAGAAAGAAAACCAAAATTATCTTTGAAAAATCAAGAGAATGTAGCTGTGACAAAGTAAACCACGGCAAAACACTACTGAAATATTCCAATTCTTGCATTTCAATTACGGAAACCCGAAATGAACTTTGAAAAATCAAGAGAATGTAACATTGACTAGGTAAACCATAACAAAACGCTACTGAAATAATCCAGCTCTTGCATTTCAATGAAAGAAATTTCAAATGAAGTTTGAAAAATCAAGAGAATGTAACTGTGACAGGGTAAACCATGACAAAACACCACTGAAGTATTCCATTTCTTGCATTTCAATGCGTGAAATTCGAACTGAACTTTGAAAAATCAAGAGAATGTAACTGTGACAAGGTAAACCATGACAAAACAATATTGAAATATTCCAACTCTTGCATTTAAACGAAAAAAATTCAAATTGAACTTTGAAAAATCAAGAGAATGTAACAGTGACAAGGTAAACCATGACAAAACACTATTGAAATATTCCAACTCTTACATTTCAACAAAGGAAATTCAAAATGAACTTTTAAAAATCAAGAGAATGTAACTGTGACAAATTAAACTACAACAAAACACTACTGAAATATTCCCACTCTTGCATTTCAACTTAAGGAATTCCAAAGAGAACTTTGAAAAATCAAGAGAATGTAACTGTGACAAGGTAAACCACAACAAAACACTACTGAAATATTCCAACTCTTGAATTTCAATGAAATAAATTCCAGAAAGAATTTTGAAAAATCAAGAGAATGTAACTGTGACAAGGTAAACCACAACAAAACACTACTGAAATATTCCAACTATGAACTTTGAAAAATCAAGAGAATGTAACTGTGACAAGGTAAACCACAGCAAAATACTACTGAAATATTCCTATTCTTGCATTTCAGCGAATGAAATCCAAATGAACTTTGAAGAATCAAGAAAATGTAGCTGTGTCAAGGTAAACTATGACAAAACATTACTGAAATATTCCAACTCTTTCATTTCAACGAAAGAATTCAAAATGAATTTTGAAAAATCAAGAAAATGTAACTGTGATATGGTAAACCCCGACAGAACCCTACTGAAATATTCCAACTCTTGCATTTCAATAAAAGAAATCAAAAATGAACTTTGAAAAATAAAGAGAAGGTAACTTTGACACGGTAAACCACGACAGAACACTACTGAAATATTCCAACTCTTGTATTTCAATTAAAGAAATTCAAAATGAACTTTAAAAAAAAAAGAAAATGTAACTGTGACGAGGTAAACCACAACAAAACACTACTGAAATATTCCAACTTTTGTATTTCACCGAAAAAAGTTCAAAATGAACTTTGAAAAATTAAGAGAATGTAACTGTGACAATGTCAACCATGACAAAACACTACTGAAATATTCCAACTCTTGCATTTCAATGAAAGAAATTCAAAATGAACTTTGAAAAATTAAGAGAATGTAACTGTGATAAGGTAAACTACAACAAAACACTATTGAAATAATCAAACTCTTACATTTCATCTAAGAAAAATCAAAATGAATTCAAAAATTAAGAGAATGTAACTGCGACAAGGTAAACCACAGTAAAACACTATTTAAATAATCCAACTCTTGAATTTAAATAAAAAAATTCAAACTGAACTTTGAAAAATCTATAGAATGTAACTGTGACAAGTTAAACCACGACAAAATACTACTGAAATTTTCCAAATCTTTCATTTAAATTAAAATAAATTCAAAATGAACTTTGAAAAATCAATATAATGTAACTGTGACGAGGTAAACCACGACAAAATACTACTGAAATATTCCAACTCTTGCATTTCAATGAAAAGAAATTCAGAATGAACTTTGAAAAATCAAGAAAATGTAACTGTGACGAGGTAAATTACAATAAAACACTACTGAAATATTCCAACTCTTGTATTTCAACGAAAGAAATTCAAAATGAACTTTTAAAAATTAAGAGAATGTAATGACAATGTAAACCAACCATGAAAAAACACTACTGAAATATTCCAATTCTTACATTTCAATGAAAGAGATTTAAAATGAACTTTTAAGAATTAATAGAATGTTACTGTGACAATGTAAACCACGACAAAACACTATTGAAATATTCCAACTCTCACATTTCATCTAAAGAAATTCTAAATGAACTTTTAAAAATCAATAGAATGTAACTGTGACAATTTATACAACAACAAAACACTACTGAAATAATCCAACTCTTGAATTTAAATAAAAAAAAATTCAAAATTAACTTTTAAAAATTAAAATAATTTAACTATTATTAGTTAAACCACGACAAAAAACTACTGAAATATTCCAACTCTTTCATTTAAATGAAAAAAAAACAAAAAGAACTTTTAAAAATATCTAGAAGATAACTGTGACAATGTAAAAAAGTAAAAAACACTACTGAAATATTACAACTAATGCATTTTAACGGAGGAAATTACACAAATTAACTTTTAAAAATCAAGTGAATGTAACTTTTATAAGATAAACCGCAACAAAAACTACTGAAATATTCCAACTCTTGCATTTCAACGAAATAAAACAAAAATGAACATTAAAAAATCAAGATAATGTAACTATGACAAGGTTAACCACCTCAAAACACTACTGAAATATTCCAACTCTTTCATTTCAATGAAAGAATTCAAAAAGATCATTTAAAAATCAAGAAAAGGTAACTGTGATATGGTGAACCCCAACAAAACACTATTGAAATATTCCAACTCTTGCATTTCAATGAAAAGAAATTCAAAATGAAATTTGAAAAATCAAGAAAATGTAACTGTGACGAGGTAAACCACGACAAAATACTAATGAAATATTCCAACTCTTGCATTTCAATGAAAAGAAATTCAGAATGAACTTTGAAAAATCAAGAAAATGTAACTGTGACGAGGTAAATTACAACAAAACACTACTGAAATATTCCAACTCTTGTATTTCAATGAAATAAATTCAAAATGAACTTTTAAAAATTAAGATAATGTAACTGTGACAATGTAAACCATGGCAAAAGACTACTTAAATATTCCAACTCTTGCATTTCAATGAGAGAGATTTAAAAAGAACATTGAAAAATAAAGAGAATGTAACTGTTATAAGGTAAACAACAATATAACACTATTGAAATATTCCGACTCACACATTTCATCGAAAAAAATTCTAAATGAACTTTTAAGAATCAAGAGAATGTAACTGTGACAAGGTATACCACAACAAAACACTACTGAAATAATCCAACTCTTGCATTTAAATAAAAAAAAATTCAAAATGAACTTTGAAAAATTAAGAGAATGTAAATATAATTAGGTAAACCACGACAAAATACTACTGAAATATTCCAACTCTTGCATTTCAATGAAAAAAAAACAAAAAGAACTTTGAAAAATCTAGAGAATGTAACTGTGACAAGGTAAACGAAGACAAAACACTACTGAAAAATTCCAACTCATGCATTTAAACTAAATAAATTCCACAAATGAACTTTTAAAAATAAAGAGAATGTAACTGTGATAAGTTAAACCACATCAAAACACTAATGAAAAATTCGAACTCTTGAATTTCAAATAAAGAAAACTAAAATGAACTTTGAAAAATCAAGAGAATGTAACTGTGACAAGGTTAACCACATCAAAACACTACTGAAATATTCCAACTCTTGCATTTCAATGAAAGATTTTCAAAATGAACTTTGAAAAATCAAGAGAATGTAACTGTGACAAGGTAAACCACGACAAAATACTGCTGAAATATTCCAACTCTTGCATTTCAATGAAAAGAAATTCAAAATGAAATTTGAAAAATCAAGAGAATGTAACTGTGAGAAGTTAAACAACTACTAAAAACTAATGAAATATCACAACTCTATCATTTAATTAAAATTAAATTCAAAATTAACTTTTAAAAATAAAGAAAAAGTAACTTTGACGAGGTAAACTACAACAAAACCCTACTTAAATAATCCAACTCTTTTATTTCAACTAAATAAATTCAAAATGAAATTTTAAAAATTAATATAATTTAAATGTGACAATTTAATTCAGGTCAAAACACTAATTAAATATTCCAAATCTTGTATTTCAATTAAATAGATTTAAAATGAACATTTAAAAATAAAAAGAATTTTACTGTTATAAGGTAAACCACAACAAAACACTATTGCAATATTCCAACTCTCACATTTCATCTAAAAAAATTCAAAATAAACTTTGAAAAATCAAGAGAATGTAGCTGTGACAATGTTTAACACAACAAAATACTACTGAAATAATCCAACTCTTGCATTTTGATAAAAAAATTCAAAATAAACTTTGAAAAATCAAGAGAATTTAAATATGATTAGGTAAACCATGACAAAATACTAATGAAATATTCCAACTCTTTGCATTTCAACGAAAAAAAACCAAAATGTTCTATAAAAAATCTTGAGAAAATAACTGTGACAAGTTAAGCCATGACAAAACACTACTGAAATATTCCAGCTCATTCATTTCAATTGAAGAATTTCCACAAATGAATTTTGAAAAATCAAGAGAATGTAACTGTGATAAGGTAAACCACTTCAAAACACTCCTGAAAAATTCCAACTCTTGCATTTCAACGAAAGAAAACCAAAATGAACTTTGAAAAATCAAGAGAATGTAACTGTGACAAGGTTAACCAGATCAAAACACTACTGAAATATTCCAACTCTTGCATTTCAATGAAAGAAATTCAAAATGAACTTTGAAGAATCAATAAAATGTAACTGTGACAAGGTAAACCATGACAAAACATTACTGAAATATTCCAACTCTTGCATTTCAATGAAAGAAATTCAAAATGGACTTAGAAAAATCAAGAGATTGTAACTGTGATAAGGTAAACCACAACAAAACCATACTGAAATATTCCAACTCTTGCATTTCAATGAAAGAAATTCAAAATGAACTTTGAAAAATTAAGAGAATGTAACTATGATTAGTCAAACCACGACAAAACACTATTGAAATATTCCAACTCTTGCATTTCATCGAAAGAAATCTAAAATGAACTTTGAAAAATTAAGAGAATGTAAGTGTGATAAGTTAAACCATGACAAAACACTATTGAAATATTCCAACTCTTGCATTTCAATGAAAGAAATTCAAAATGAACTTTGAAAAATTAAGAGAATGTAACTTTGATAAGGTAAACTACAACAAAACACTATTGAAATACTCCAGCTCTTACATTTCATCGAAGGAAATTCAAAATGAACTTTGAAAAATTTAGAGAATGTAACTGTGACTAGGTAAACCACAACAAAACACTACTGAAATAAACCAACACTTACATTTCAATAAAAAAATTCAAAATGAACTTTGAAAAATCAAGAGAATGTAACTGTTACAAGGTAAACCACGACAAAATACTACTGAAATATTCCAACTCTTGCATTTCAATGAAAAGAAATTCAAAATGAACTTTGAAAAATCAAGAAAATGTAACTGTGACGAGGTAAACCACGACAAAATACTATTGAAATATTCCAACTCTTTTATTTCAACGAAAGAAATTCAAAATGAACTTTTAAAAATTAAGAGAATGTAACTGTGACAAGGTAAACCATGACAAAACAAAATTGAAATATTCCAGCTCTTGCACTACAAATAAAGAAATACAATGAACTTTAAAAAATTAAGGAAATGTAACTGTGACAATGTCAACTACAACAAAACACTACTGAAATATTCCAGCTCTTTCATTTCAAATAAAAAAATTCAATGAACTTTTAAAAATTAAAAGAATTTAACTGTGACAAGGTAAACAACGACAAGACACTAATGAAATTATCAAACTCTTCCATTTCAACGAAAGAAATAAAATGAAAATTTAAAAATTAAGAGAATTTAACTGTGACAAGTTAAACTATAACAAAACACTACTGAAATATTCAAACTCTTTAATTTAAATTAAAGCAAAACAAAATGAACTTTGAAAAATAAATATAATGCAACTTTGACAAGGTAAACCAGGACAAGAAACTATTGAAATAATCCAACTCTTACATTTCAGAGAAATAAATTAAAAATAACATTTAAAAATCAAAAGAATGTAATTGTTAAAAGTTACACCATTAAAAATCACTACTGAAATATTCCAACTATTGCATTTCAATGAAATAAACTAGTAATGAAATTTGAAAAATCAATAGAATGTAACTCTGACAAGCTAAACCTAAACAAAACACTAGTGAAATCTTCAAACTCGTGCATGCCAAAGAAAGAAAGTCAAAATGAACTTTTAAAAATCGAGAAAATGTAAATGCGAAACGGTAAACCACCAAAAAACACTACTGTAATATTCAAAATCATGAATTTCAAAGAAAGAAATTCAAAATGACTTTTGAAAAATCAAGACAATTTAACTCTGACATGTTTAACCACAACAAAACATTACTGAAATAATCCAACTCTTGCATTTCAATGAAATAAATTCAAAATGAACTTTGAAAAATCCAGAGACTGTTACTGTGACAAGGTAAACAACGAAATGAAACTATTGAAATAATCCCACTCTTGAATTTCAACAAAAGAAATTCAAATGAACTTTCAAAAATCAATACAATTTAACTATGACAAGTTAAACAACAACGAAACACTACTGAAATATTCCAACTCATGCATGTCAATGAAATAAATTCAAAATGAACTTTGAAAAATCAAGAGAATTTAACTTTGACAAAGTAAAAAACGACATAACACTAATAAAATATTCAAACAATATAATTTCAATGAAAGAAATTTAAAATGAACTTTTAAAAATCAATAGAATGTAACTGTGACACGCTAAACTTTTACAACACACTACTGAAATATTCCAAATCATGCATTTAAAAGAAAGAAATTCCAAATTAAATTAGAAAAATCAAAAGAATCTATCTGTGACACGGTAAGCAGGAATAAACAACTACTGAAATAGTCCAACCCTTGTATTTCAATTAAAGAACTTCAAAATGAACTTTTAAAAATCAATAGACTTTATCTGAGACAATGTCAGCAGCGACAAAACACTGCTGAAATATTCCAACCCTTGCATTTCTATGAAAGAAATTCAAAATTAACTTCGAAAAATCAAGAGAATGTAACTGTGACAAAGTAAACCACGTTTAGAAGGGATATTAGGAAAGGAACTTGCTCTGAAATGTCTTTTGAAAGGTATAACATAACATAACATAACATAGCATAACGTAACATAACATAAAATAGCATAACATAGCATAACATAACATAACATAGCATAACATAATATAACATAACATAGCATAACGTAACATAACATAGCATAACATAACATAACAAAACATAACATAGCATAACATAGCATAACATAACAAAACATAAAATAAACTAACATACCATGGGGTATCCGGGGGGCCCTTGGATAGCGGGGGGGACATTTGAGGCGGGGGGGCTGCCTTCGGGTTGGGGTGGGTGAGTGATGGGTGTCCTTTGGGGTTGGGGTAGAGGACCTCACGACACTGTTCAAATGGAACTTGTGTATTATAACGACCACAGAGTTTCACCCTCAAATCCTCTTCTAAAATCATCTTTTAAAATCGTCTTTTAAAATGTCTCTAACTGTTTCGCCGAAATAATTCCCTATAATGTCTAAAATTGTTTCGCCCAAATAATCCCTAAACGTAATTTCTGCGTGTTCTTCTTTGTTTTTGACATCTCTGTGCTGTCACATTTCAAATTACTAGGAAACCCTTTCGTGAATCAATCTCTTAATTGCTAAGATCGAAACATTCGCCCGGAAACAACTCTCTTGAAAGAACTCCAAAGATATTAATAAACATTCGCTTGGGAACAATTCTCTTTGGAAACAACAAATTAATTCTCCTTTCGTGAATCAATAATTCTCCTTAGAAACAACATTAATTCCCCTTTCTTGACAAATCAATCAATCATGACATTACCTGTCAGACATTAATTAAGTTTCCCGGAAACAATTCTCTTCGAAAATACATCAAAGACATTAATTAACTTGACGTCATCTGTCAGACATTAATTAACTTCCCAGGAAACAATTCCAGGATCATAACATTCCCCCCTATCGGGCACTTGGCCAAAAACAACAACACAATTGGAGAAAGAGGTCATTGACCGATTACGCAATCATTCTCCCTAATGACTCTATGCCCATATTTGGTGTACTGACACGATCAATAGGGGCATCTCTACTGAGAGGCAGATAATTTTTTTGTTGAGTACCGAGACACCAGACGTGCAGGTTTTGGAATTAGGTATTTAGCTCCAGATATTTGGAATGATATTCCAGCTTGCATTCGGGAGGCTGAGCACATTTGGTTATTTAAAGCAAAATTTAAGAAATTTTGAGAGGGCAGCTAATTTTGGTATTATTTATTATCTGATTTTTTTCCATAGTTGAGAATTAGAGGATTGTAGCCATCTATCATCAGACTTTTCGAGCCTTCCCCTGGCGGTTGTGTGTATATACATTTTATTTTGTAATTATTAGTAAATAAATAATTTGTTCAAAAAATTTGTTCTAATTAAACGATCCTTGTGTTTCAGGATTCGTTTTTACAGAATTGGGACAAAATTTAAACTTTAGCGCAAAGAGCGAGACGTTGAGGAGGGGGCAACCCCTTCTTATACGTAATAATTTCCGTTCATTTTAAGTATTAATGTTGCTCCTTACTTTCAGTCGAACAAAATTTTTTTTCTGATCGTTTTTTTAAATAAAGCCAGGATACCTGCCACCACCTCTACGGAAAAATACCCCTCCCTAAAGAAATATCCTCTGGACAATTCAATCTTGGCGAAAATTTACCCCGGACATAACATCTCCACGCGTAAAATTGAATCGGTAAAGGGAAAGCAAGACATAAAGAAATTTCGTATATAAATTCTGGCAAATTCACCCAGTATAAAATTTCCTCTGGAAATTTTACCCCTTGGAAACTATCCTTTCCATTGAAAATTCTCCCAGCAGAAAATTTATTCTCCCCTCCCTAAAAATGTTTGCGTACTTCCCAATAACAAATAAAGCAATGGGCGAATTTTATCAACTTTCTCCAGGGGCTCTAGGGGGTCATTTTATCTCCAAAGACACAGTTATTGGGCCTTTCAACTATGCTGAACAAAAAAGCTATCTAAAAATTTTGATTGGCCGATTTTGGGGAAAAAGTGGCATGGGAGGGGGCCTATTTTCCCTCCAATTCTTTTGGTCACTTAAAAAGGGCACTAGAACTTTTCATTTCTGTTACAATCAGTCCTCTCCTGACATTCTAGGCCCAATGGGTCTATACGATCGCCCCTGCGGAAAAACACCAACTTTTTGATCACCCATCAAAATCCAAACAAATATCGTTGAAATATTAATCGTTTTTTCTGCTTTACCGAAATTATTGTATTCATAAATCTTTACAGTTTCACGAAATGTAATTAAACGAATAAAAAAGGGTTTTCAACTGAAGTAAGGAGCAAATCTAAAATTTAAAAAAAAACATAAATAACTCTGTATAAAAGGGGAGCTGCCTTCTTTTCGACACCTTGCTCATTAAAAAAAGTTTTTTAGTGCTTTGAATTTTTTTTTTTGCAATTGTAAATTTTCTCTCAAAACTTAGAAAAAAGTAAAATTCACAGTAAAGAGTAGGGAGCTAAGGAGGAGACAGCCCCCTTCATACAAAGAATAATATATTCAAATAGGTTTCAAATCTCTTCATTGCTTTTAGTTGAGAAGTTCTTTTTTTATTTAATTTCTGATTGTTTTCTAAATCATACCCAGGCCTAACCAAAATATAACTTAAGATACCGGTCCCTTAAATCCCTGGTCAATTGCTTTTACAAGGTGTAAATCGATAATTTTACATAGATTAGTATCGTCCTGCGTTTAAACTTGTAACTTCAATTTTGGATATTATTTGAATATGCTTAAAAAATTGGCGATGAATAGTAATTTTGGCAAAAAGTCCTTGTTAATATTACTACTAAAGAATTTTGGTTGGATGAAAAGGATGGATGGATGGAAATTCTGTGAGACTTTTGATCTTCTACATAACTGAAGCCATCACAACCTCTAAAATAGGATTTTCTTATCGATAAATACATTGCATATCTTTTTTTAAATCCGTTGCTGAAATTAAAATTGCTGAAAACTAAGTTCCTAGTAGTATTTGCCACCCCAAGGAAATTTCATGGCGAGGCTGATGATGACCTGCTTAGTAGTAAGGCCATAGGGAATATGAAACTTACATGGAAACTTACACCTGAGACACTACACTTACACGTTAACATTTTAAAACGCTGGCACGGTTTTTGTTATTGATAAGAATTGCGCAATGAATGTACCGTTTGACGTAGACAGACATTAGAGTTAGACATGGAGATTTTAAAAAGTTGGCACACTACAAAGTGCCCCAGCATGTTATGAAACAATAGTCAAGGTTCTATTGCACAAGAAATTTCTATCGATCTTTGGAAATGGTTAGCGATAAAATTTTTTGGCAATTGGCATTTTTGTGTGATAACAGGTACCATTCATTGTGATGATAGCTCTTAAAAAAAAGAAAAGGGTTTAGCATTTGCAAATACTTCGATGGGTTCAATATAATAGACAAGTGGTGTTTTTAACAGGGTTGTCAGTTTAAAATAGAGTCTAACAAAGGCTTGTTAACTCAGGCAATTTGTTATAAACGGATATTTATATTCTAGTCGCTTCTTGTTCCCCCAATTTTTAAAAGCGGGTGTTTAAAACTAAGAGGAAACTGGCCACACCAAAGAGTATTTATAATATTGTCACTGTTAGGTGACCTAATTTTTAAATTAGTTTGTTTACTTAAAAGAGTAAACTGGCCAGACCAAAGATTATTTATATTATTGTCTCTTTTAGTTACCCACATTTTTCATAGAGTTAGTTTTCTACTAAGGGGAAACTGGCCACAACCAAGATTAATTATATTATTGTCACTTTTCGGTCCCCAAATTTTTCAAATAGGGTGTGTACAACTAAGTGTAAACTGGCACGACAAACGATTATTTATATTTTTGTCCCTGTTATGTCCCCACATTATTCAAAGAGTGTGTTTACAAATAAGAGTAAACTGGCCCGACCAAATATTATTTATATTATAGTCACTTTTAGGTACTCACATTTGTAAAAGTGGGTATTTAAAAATTATTTGGACACTGGCCCGACCAAAGAGTATTTATATTCTAGTCACTGTTTGTTCACCCAATTTTTACACGTGGGTGTTTTAAACTAAGTGGAAACTGGCCCGAACATAGTATATTTTAATTCTTGTCACTTTTCTTTACCCTAATTACTCTCTGAGGGTTTTTACAACTAAGAGTAAACTGGCAAGAACCAAGAGGATTTATTTTTTAGTCAAATTTCGGTCCCCCAAATTTTATCAGTGTTTTTTTAAAAAGTAGTTGGACAATTACCCGAACAATGAGTATTTATATTATTTTAACTTTTGGTACCCAAATTTTTTAAATTGTGTTTTTACAAATAAGTTAAACACTGTACCAACCACAGAGTATTTATATTCTTTTCAGTTTTCTTACCCCAAATTGTTCACCGAGGGTGTTTACAACTAAGACGAAACTAGCCTGACCAAAGAGTATTTATATTCTTGTTACTTTTCGTTCCCCCGATTTTTCAAAGTGGGTGCTTACAACTAAGGGGGAAACTGGCCCGACCAAAGAGTATTCATATTCTTGTCACTTTTCTTTGCCCAAGTTTTTCAAAGCGGATGTTTACAACTAAGAGGAAACTTGCCCCACAAAAGTGTATTTATCTTCTTGTCAATTTTAGTTCACCAAATTTTTAATACTGGGTGATTTCAACTAATGGTGAAACTGGCCCGACCAAAGAGTATTTATATTCTTGTCACTTTTCGTTCCCTCAATTTTTCAAAGCGGGTATCTACAACTAAGGGGGAAACTGGCCCGACCAAAGATTATTTATATTCTTGTCACTTTTTGTTCCCTCAATTTTTCAAAGTGGGTGTTTACAACTAAGAGGAATGGCAGAAGGATGTATTAGCGAAGTTATAGTGGAGGGCGAATTGCTAGCGAAAAACCCATGTGGATGAGTTGAAGTAATTTTTTTTAACAATAAATGACTGAAAAGTGTTTGATTGGCAATTTTAATATTTTAATATAGTTATTCGTTTTATTGGGTTATAGTTATATTGGTAGTTATTTTAATGTAGCTAATATAGTTTTAAGACGAATTCGGGTTTTATTTTTATCAGCTCCTGCAAGTTCTGTACTAATGAAGTTTTATCCTTTCTTAAATTCTAACCAAAAGGTTAGATCCTTTTTAATACACTGAATATGAAACCGTTAGTCACCCCTTTAAAACAATCAAATTACTTTCGTTAGTTTTCTGCAGTAATCTTGGTTAACACGATTATTTTCGTTGTATTTTTGTTGATTATTTTGCATATTAAAATTCTGCTCGAAATAAAAACTGTTTTTATTGAATCGTAAATGATACCATGACGTTTCTAAGGTCTATAGAGCGTTAGTCTTACTCTTGTTTTTGGTAATTTTGGTTTTGAAAGTTAGACTTGATTATTCATTGTCGTTTCTGTTCTTTTTTGGTGCTCAATATTTTATTTAAGTTTGAACATTTATTTAATCTCAAATCTTCTCACCTTGGTAGCTCTTAAATTCTTTTTTATTTTTTAAACGAATATATTTAATTAAATTGAAATAAAAATACCTTTCAATGTTTAGGAAAGAGCTTCTTTAGCAGTGTAAATATTAATAGGGCCTTAATTCTTCTTTGTTAAACTGAATGATTCACTTATTGCTAAGAAAATTTCAAAACCGCCTCTTATCGTTACAGGTTTCCCAAGTATGCAAATATATGCTCCTATCAGTAGGGTGCCTCGTCTGGATTCTCGGCCTTTACGTTCCTTCCTGTGCTATTCTCGGCATTTACGTTCCTTCTTGTGCTATTTGGGGAGATTACGTTCCATGGCACCTTTCCAAGTCAGATTACCAGACTGGTTTTTTGACAGTGTATAATGTGGTCAAACATGTTTTGAGATTATGTTCATAATTATATAATTTAAGCAGACATATTTTTTCTGTTATTAATAAGAATTTCATAAGAATATATGTCGTGAGTTTACGTGCACAATTTTTTTCTTAAAAAACTGGTATGATATAAAGTAGTCAAACATGTTTTGGGAGCATGCACGAAATTATGTAACTCAACCAGTGTTTTTCGAGTCAACATCCGTTTTTTTACGTCCTTGAAATTCCGTATAAAATGTTAATCACCAAGCGGATGAAAATTCACCAGATCTGGTGATAAATCACTAGCGGGCGCAACCCTGAGTGAAAGTAAGATTCATTATCTGGTAGGTTACTACAAACAGTTGGGTTCTAACATTCAGTTTTCTTATTATTTTGACATAGAAGAAAAAAACGATATCGAGGATTCGATTCCACTCAAGAAATTAAATTTAAGAGACAGGAGAATCAAAAGATTTCCATTTAGAAATCAGACCAAAATGGGTAATATTTGGGTTTTCTTTCTTTTATTCACATTTTAAATAATGTACGTATTATCTAATAGCCTACTGATTTTTTTCACTTGAAATATTATTTTAAACTAATTACAACAATAACAAATGAGTAATAGGCTACCATTTGATTCCCCGTGTTGTTTATATGAACAAACGTCCAAGGCCAAACAAAAAGTAGGTCGTTCCCGAATTGAGTGCGAAGAGGTCGCAAGAAAGGATTAAAAGAAAACTGGTGCTCATTAGGAGGGTGTGAAGAGGGTTGCTTTGAACATGTTGGTATTGAGGAGGAGCGTCCGCAGTTGTGTCACCCTCAGGTGGCTTGGTACTGTAGTGTGTTGCTAACAATATCAGTAGTAGTTTTTGATTGCGTCTTAAGCAATTTTTCATAATATAGTTATTTGCAGTCATGACGTCTGTATCCCAACCCCCAACCTCTGTTCAAAATTGGCATAATAGCAAATACACCAGCTCAAATAAACTAACACATCCTATTTCTCAATATTTATTGAATAATAAAACAAAAAATAACACTACTTTACTGAAAACAAAAACCGCCTCAGTTGCGACCCAATAATTTACCCAAGCATTTATTGTGTTTTTAAGTGTTCGTGTTGAAGTTTGTTCCGAACCCAATCATAATTTTTTCAAAGTGTTTTCTTTGTATCTACCGGTTTTATTTGGTGTTTGTGACCTTTCTTTTACTTATATTCTTTTGTTTATGCTCTGTCTTTTATCTTTTTTGGAATATATTAGCCTACTGTGGTTAATTTAGGCTATTGAGAATAGAAACATGTTGAGAAAACAATTCTTGCTTCAAAATATGTAGAAAATTTTTATTTAACGCATTTTGAAGACACTTTCATTATGCTTTAACCCCTTCCCCAATGTGCGAATATATAGCCCAAAATTGTAGATTTTCCTTGTTTTTCCGTTTCTTGATTTCGTCAGCGTTGATTCAATTTAAAGGTACACTGGTTCAAACAAAAATGACACATAACCAAATACATAGGAAAATCCTATAAACTGGAAATGCGATGTAATAGAAAAATTGCATAAATATTCCGTAAATATTTTCAAGTATTTAAGCTGTTTTCTTATAAGATACGGTCTTCAGTATTTTTTCTTTTTGTCAGGTTTTGTCAAAATTACAAATAAAAATTGAAAACACTTATGATTGAACTTGTTTTTTCTCAAGATATCTTTCTTCCAAGAGACTAAGATGAAAGTCCAAACGTGTATTATCGTTTTAAGATGCCTGTTGTTTGTTACTATAATCATGGTAGTAAAGTACACAAATGTCGAAGCAAAGTGGAATAAATGTCTCCAAATCCAAATTATGGAACCTGACATCGAAATTCATACGCTTAATGAGATCAGCTATCACCACGATTTCAACACGACCTTCTTTGTTGAGAGCAGCAACGCAGGATATTTAAATCCGCGATAATTTTGCTCTGTTGAAGCTGCCGCTCGAGCACAATATCCACATCCTATTGTGATTTATATGACTGGAGTTAAAGAAGAAAAAACGGCACAGCAGAATGATTGGATAAAGAATCTTACTAATGTCAGGCTCGTCCATTTAGACACAAAGAAATTCTTTACAAATGATAACTTAGGACGAATATATGAAGAAGTAAAGAGTACATCCTCCCACAAAGTAGAGCATGTGTCTGATTTGGCAAGAATTGCGCTATTAAAAAAATTCGGTGGACTCTATATTGACTTGGATGCAGTTTTAATGAAGTCCACGGCGCATCTTAATTCATTTCTTTTAAAAAACTTTGTAAACAGAATACTTAAATTCCGCAAAGGACAACCAATAATAGAGGCTCTGTGTCACCGTTTGAATGAAACAAAGTTCAACCCCATGTCGTGGAGTGGTTTAGTTGAAGAACTTATAAGAAAGGTTGTAGTGAATACTTGTAACTTCACGACAAATAACTTCGAAGAGGCCAGTCTGAATTGCAATGTAACGTTCCTAAATGAAAAGTATTTCTTGCCCGTTTTCTGGGGCAATTGGAAGGATTTGTTTGGAAAAGATATTGAATTTGAAACTTTTAAGCCTGAAGTGATGAAACATGCATACGCTATTGAATTTAGCAATTTCTTAACGTCGAATATTCCTATAATAAAAGGTAGGAGACAACTTTTTGAACAAGTTATGAAAAAATACTGTCCAAGCGTTTATCACACCTTGCCCAAGTTCTACTAGAGAAAAAACGTTGCATGGCATGGAAAAATTATTCGAAAAATAAAGTGAAGTTCAAAGAAAACAGGATGATTCTTCGTAAAATAAATAATGAAGTTTAGTAAAAAAAATGAAAAATTCATCCAAGATAGTAAGTGCAATTTGCCAGAGCCAAAACCCTCAAAAAAATTATCCTGTGACTTGATATTGGACATTGTTTTATATTTATCAATACAAAATTGGGTATTTGTTAATTATTCAGAACACACCGAAGAAGTGAAGTTAGGTTATAGTGAAGTAAAGGCTGTAGCGTAAAGCGACGTGTGGCATTTTTTTCACTTACAGCTGGCATTTTCTTTCCATTAATTTTTTATTGCAACGTCGAGATTGAATGCATCCAGTTTACTTAGGGGTAGGTATGCTGCTCGCATCCTTATTATCCTTTGTTGCTCTTTTATCTTTCTAAATAAAGCAAGGCTGTAGGCAAGTATTTTAAAGTATTTTTAAAGTATTTTTAGTCCAACCCAAAATGTCTTCAATCAACAGTATTTAACATCTAACATCAATAAGCAAACACAAATGTAGTTTCCCTGTAGCAGTTCTGAGAATGTCAAATCCTTTTTTAATTGAATTGTACATCCGCTTAACTAAATAGATGTCGAAATTTTCTTCTTTCTTCAAACTAATTTCAAAAGTTTATCAAAGGTTAAAAAAATACAAAACCATTTTTTATGGCTAGAATTACTTTATATTCTTTTATCTACGACGAATCGCACTCCAGAAGTTGAAATAAAGGTCGAAGAACCCCCTGTTATAGTTGATAAACCTATTCCTGTAGATACTATAGATAAGAAAGGTAAGATTAGAAATAAAACATCATCGTCTTTTAATAATGGAAGCTGGAATTCTTTTTTAGAGGATTTCAGATATAATTGAGCAGCAAGCTAAAAAGTAAGACTGAAATTTTGTTGCGGAAAATTAGAACATTTTAGCTCAAAGTATTTTTAAAGCCTGACGCTTTAATTTGTAAAATTAAAATATTTAAAATAAGTTTTAAATTCCACTCCTTATTGAATTTATGTTTAGGCGGAAAGATAGGCATTTCGGTAACTAAATGAAAAAATACACTACTGAATGGGAATTAAAATTTTTAAATTTATACACAGCATTTTTAAAAGCTAAACGCTTTCCAGGTAAAACATCATCACAGATTAGGTTGCAAAATGTGATTTTTTTAATATTTAAGTAAAAACGATCAGCATTATTTAGTTCATTATAAATGGCGCTTAAATATGTTTCTCCCGGGTCTAAAATATTTACAACCCTTACCCTGAAGACTGTGGGGGGGGGGTGTCTACCTCGAAGATATAATCTCCAGAATTTTCAACTACATTGAACAAAATAGCTATCTTAAATTTTGACTGGATGTGTCTCGGGAAATGGTGGCGTGGAGGGGATGTTAGTTGCCCTCCAATTACTTTCGATTATTAAAATGGGTAATAGTCATTTCCATTTCCAATCGAATGAGCCCTTTCCGAAGTTTCTATGACAACTCCTTTGATACGAAGTGCACTGGTCTAAAGGAAAAAAAAATATCACACTGTGCCAACATCGTTGTTTACTTAGTTAGCACTCTTGCGCTGCCTATGATACGCAATACAAATATTATTTTTCAATATTTTTAAGAGTAGCTATCTTGTTTACCAAACCAAAGCCATTAGATTTGTTTGAAAATAGGCTGCTTACCATCAGCTAAATATTTAAATTTTGAACTAGAACAAAAATGTGCCCCAAAGTTGAAAACAACATTTATCAAGAAGGAGATGTCCTTTTTTTGAAACCAAAACAACTGATTTTTTTTTATATTGGTTTGCTTACCAGCCATTTTGATTTTAAATTTTAAAGCTGAGTTTAAATGTGGGCTAGAAATTTCCCTCTAGAATGTTTGAAAAAGGAGTTTTCTTATCCTTATGACAAAGCCTGTAATTTTCTTTTGAAATGCCTTGTTTTCAAAATTAAAGCCAAAAAATATCAAAAATTTGAAAATTTGAAAAATTTCAAATTTCACAACCTTTGCCAAAAGTTTGGCATATTATCCAGTCTTAACAAAATTAGCATCCGATTCTGTTCGAGGACAGATACAGACTACAAAAAACTGTACCGTGTATTATCTTTTGAGGATCAAAAACTTACTGAATAAATCAGTTTTGACTTTTTAGGTACAAGTTAAGCTCTTTTCACGCCTCATATTTTTTTTTCAGTAGCACATTGTCAGCACAGAAATTGCAATTTTGATTCTAGTGATGAACTGTCAACAAAGCATCCTAAGAAATAAATACCCATCTACATTCAAATTCCAGTCGTTATTTTTCCTAGAAGCCCAAAGAACCGATTTTGGCCAAAAAAAAAACTGCATTCACTTTGTAGAGAAGAAGTTTCACTTCACTACGAATACTTCCAGTGTCAATGCACCCAAAAGAGATGTCGCCAGTGTAATCAGTGCAATAGGTGTCGTCGGCGTAGTAGAAAAAGTGTAAACATAGGTTCAAATAAACACAACTTCAAAACAATAGGGAAATTTTTTCCAAGACAGTGCAATTTAAATCGGTGAATATTTCGGCCCTATGTCCAAGGGCCGTCTTCAGCACAACATTAAAGAAAAAATATGTATAAAAACCAACTTACATTAAAATACGAAGTTTAAAACTAAAAATGCTTTTAAAAAACGCTTTTAAAAAACCTTTAAATATAATACTTTAGTAACAAAATTATAGGAATTATGAACAGAGAATTATGGAAACCAGCCCATGTTTATATCTGTTTTTTTGCTGCCGTCAATTTTATCATATAGGTCATATTTTCATCGTTTTTTTTCAAAATTAATTTAACTTGTGTTTTTCATTGACCGGAAATATCCTCCTTTTTTTCTTCGTAGTTTTTTTTTCATTTTGTCATGCATAGCCTGTGTGATCTTTCAAATTATTGAAAACAAGATCAATAGAACAATGTCCAACATAAAGTCACGGGATAATGTTTTTGAGGGTTTTGGCTCTGGCAAATTTTGCTTAGTATCTTGGATGAATTTTTCATTTTTTTTACTAAACTTCATTATTTATTTTACGGATGATCATAATGTTTTCTTTGAACTTCACTTTATTTTTCAAATAGTTTTTCCATCCCATATAACATATTTTCTCTAGTAGAACTTGGGCATGGTGTGATAAACGCTTGGACAGTATTTTTTCGCAACTTGTTCAAAAAGTTGTCTCCTACCTTTTATAATAGGAATATTGGACGTTAAGAAATTGCTAAATTCAATAGCGTAAGCAGGTTTCATCACTTCAGGCTTAAAAGTTTCTAATTCAATATCTTTTCCAAATAAATCCTTCCAGTTGCCCCAGAAAACGGGCAAGAAGTACTCTTCATTTAGGAACGTTACATTGCAATTCAGACTGGCCTCTTCGAAGTTATTTGTCGTGAAGTTACAAGTATTCACTACAACCTTTCTTATAAGTTCTTCACCTAAACCACTCCACAACATGGGGTTGAACTTTGTTTCATTCAAACGGTGATACAGAGCCTCTATTATTGGTTGTCTTTGCGGAATTTAAGTATTCCGTTTACAAAGTTTTTTAAAAGAAAAGAATTAAGATGTGCCGTGGACTTCATTAAAACTGCATCCAAGTCAATATAGAGTCCAGCGAATTTTTTTAATAGCGCAATTCTTGCCAAATCAGACACATGCTCTACTTTGTGGAGGATGTACTCTTTACTTCTTCATAGATTCGTCCTAAGTTATCATTTGTAAAGAATTTCTTTGTGTCTAAATGGACGAGCCTGACATTAGTAAGATTCTTTATCCAGTCATTCTGCTGTGCCATTTTTTCTTCTTTAACTCCAGTCATGTAAATCACAATAGGATGTGGATATTGTGCTCGAGCGGCAGCTTCAACAGAGCAAAATTCTCACGGATTTAAATATCCTGCGTTGCTGCTCTCAACAAAGAAGGTCGTGTTGAAATCGTGGTGATAGCTGATCTCATTAAGCGTATGAATTTCGATGTCAGTTTCCATAATTTGGATTTGGAGACATTTATTCCACTTTGCTTAAACATTTGTGAACTTTACTACCATGATTATAGTAACAAACAACAGGCATATTAAAACGATAATGCACGTTTGGACTTTCATCTTATTCTCTTGGAAGAAAGATATCTTGAGAAATAACAAGTTCAATCATAAGTGTTTTAAATTTTTATTTGTAATTTTGACAAAACCTGAAAAAAAGAAAAAATACTGAAGAGCGTATCTTATAAGAAAACAGCTTAAATACTTGAAAATATTTACGTAATATTTATGCAATTTTTCTATTACATCGCATTTCCAGTTTATAGGATTTTCCTATGTATTTGGTTATGCGTCATTTTTGTTTGAACCAGTGTACCTTTAAATTGAATCAACGCTGACGAAATCAAGAAACGGAAAAACAAGGAGAATCAACAATTTTGGGCTATATATTTGCACATTGGGAAAGGGGGTAAAGCATAATGAAAGTGTCTTAAAAATGTGTTAAATACAATTTTTTTTACATATTTTGAAGCAAGAAATGTTTTCTCAAGATGTTTCCTTCTCAATAGCATAAATTAACCACAGTAGTCTAATATATTCCAAAAAAGATAATAGACAGATAATAAACAAAAGAATATAAGTAAAATAAAGGTCACAAACACCAAATAAGACCAGTATAGACAAAGAAAACACTTTGAAAAAATTATGATTGGGTTCGGAACAAACTTCAAAACAAACACTTAAAAACACAATAAATGCTTGGGTAAATTATTTGGTCGCAACTGATGCGGATTTTTTTTTAATTAAATTAGTGTAATTTTTCTTTTCATTATTAAAAAAATATTGAGAAATATGATGTGTCAGTTTATTTTAGCTGGTGTATTTGCTATTATGCCAATTTTTAACAGAGGCTGGGGGTTGGGATACAGACGTCATGACTGCAAATAACTATATTATGAAAAATTTGCTTAAGACGGAATCAAAAACTACTACTGTTATTGTTAGCAACACACTGCAGTACCAAGCCACCTGAGGGTGACACAACTGCGGAAGCTCCTCCTCAATACCAACATGTTCAAAGCAACCCTCTTCACACGCTCCTAATAAGCACCAGTTTTCTTTTAATCCTTTCTTGTGATCTCTTCGCACTCAATTCGGGAACGACCTACTTTTTGTTTGGCCTTGGACGTTTGTTCATCCAAACAACACCGGGAATCAAATGGTAGTAGCCTATTACTCATTGTTTATTGTTGTAATTAGTTTAAAATAATATTTCAAGTGAAAAAATCAGTAGGCTTTTAGATAATACGTACATTATTTAAAATGTGAATAAAAGAAAGAAAACCCAAATATTACCCATTTTGGTCTGATTTCTAAATGGAAATCTTTTGATTCTCCTGTCTCTTAAATTTAATTTCTTGAGTGGAATCGAATCCTCGATATCGATTTTTTCTTCTATGTTGAAATAATAAGAAAAACCAAATATTAGAACCCAACTGTTTGTAGCAACCTACCAGATAATGAATCTTACTTTCACTCAGGATTGCGCCCGCTAGTGATTTATTACCAAATCTGGTGAATTTTCATCCTCCTGGTGATTTTTCTGTCTTTATTCTTGAATCTAATGATTTTTGGTGATTTTCTTTTTTAATTTAGTCGTTTTTGATGATTGTCAGTTAATTTGGTGATTTAAAAGTGGTTGACATTCCATGTATGATTAGTTTTCACTGTCTTACTACGGTCTTCAATGTCTGACTTTCATATTCTATGTCTTATTCTTGTTTCAGAAATACAGCAGCTATGAAAGCATAATGAAACCTTTACAGCATAATGAAACCTTTTGCCTTAAATCCTGCAAAAGATCTAAAATAAAATTTATTTAATTGAATAAAATGTTGTTTATTTCAACACATTAACAAGCTCAAATGGGCAAATTTGCGTTTTCTTCAAATAAACATAAAGAATAAATATAACACAGTCTATAGACACACAAATACTATATATCCCGATGTGGAATCTTCAATTTATATACTTTAACTAGAAAAATCTCTTGTCCCCTGATTCGAAGAAGAATTACCTGACCTTAGACCCGCCAGAGGCACCCAGGGGATCCACGTGTTTTCGCCAATATTTTCTGAATTTGGCAACTGCGTATATGTCTTCCCAATCGGGTTGAAGAAAAACATTGATACTTCGCAGATTAGACTGGTATGTTCCTTGCAAAGTATTCCGAGGTCTTACCCATTTTCGACATCCGTTTGGGTGTCATTATAATGTGGCTCTTAGGATCTAAATGTCCTGTTTTCAGATAAAATTGCTCATGTATTTCAACCTCCGAATTCTAATGATATCAGCCCATGATCGCCCATGCAGGGGGAGCACCCGCAAACCCCCTTGGCTGAATGATGCTGCCTTATTTTTTTACTTTAGTTCTGAGATTAATATTGTATATCATTAAAAGAACCAATTAGAAGAGGTTTCTCCCCCACCCCTTGAAATTCAGCGTATGGTCATCCTTGACAGAGTTTTTGGTACAACGATGAAAATTGAAGATTTTGCGTTAACATTTCAAAAGTGTGGATAATATATCGTTGATTTTCCTCTTTATTGCATCAGATAGTATTGTTGTGTTATTATTACAGTATTCTTATTCATCAGAGGTGTTTTCATTGCACCTTTTATATCCTATGTTGTGTTTTGTTTGTGTTTGTTTGTGTATTTTTTCCCTTTTTTAATTTACTTCTCTATCAGCATTTTATGTTTTTAAAAAGAGTATAAATAAATTATTACTATTATTATTTTCACTGTTGCATTAAAATTACTTTTCTTTGTTCTTATTCCAAGAATTAAATTCAAAAGTTTACAGATTTCTCTGTATTTTTTCAAAATTATTTTCACCAAAAATAATTTTCCAAACCCAACAAAATTTTCTTTTAAGGTACTTTATACGAACATAAAATATGTTATGAGTAGAACCTTAAAGGAAGAGAAAAATAAATATCAATAAAAGATATCATATCATCGGTCACTTGACCAGACTTGCAGGATTGATCCAAATTGTAAATTTATTTATAAGAAATTATAATATAATAATAAAATTTAAATGTCACTTTCTAAGTCAGAGGATTTGCAGTCCCTGCACCTAAGTAAAAATACTCTGTTGGTCTTAAAAATAATTAACAGACATTGAAGAGAAAAAAATATTCATTGCAGTAAAACACGTTTGTGAACATAATCATTCTTACAAAAAATAAAAAATTGAGGATTTCATTTCAATTCTTTTGTTTTTATAAATTTCATTTAGCAAACTTTTAACTAATCTTAAAATCAACCTTTTGTATTGTCGTTTAAAACAAAATAAAACATCTAAGGTTTCAACTGAGTACAAACTGAAGAAAATGCAAAATAAAATTTTATTTATTGATATTCTTTGTAAAAACTCAACTTCATTAGATTGTTTTTCTCTCTAGACATACTAGGATTTTTAATAATAGTTTACTATAATTAGGTTTTCATCATACTCTCACTAGGTGCGCTACCCGAAAGGTTTTCTAGGGCTTGGTTATCCCCCACCTAGCCCATTTCGCGCCAAGTTTAGGCCATCCTGGTCCAGGATTCTCTGAAATATACTCTACTGGCCCCTCAGTTGACTAACGTTAATCTTCTCATCAGACTCAACACCACCGGCTAAAGTCTTTCCAGGTTCCTCCTTATAACCTGGAAGGTGGCCTATCAGTCGGCTAATGTCAACTCTCTCACCGGTCTCAGCGCCACGTATCTCGACTTGAATGTCATTCAAATAATGACCTTGGTTTGTAGTTTTGAAATGCAATTTCTGTTATTTAAGTAGAATTTTAAGGCATATCAATGTTTTTTTTCTAAATTTAGGAACTGTATTTGCAGATCTTTGAAAACCTAGAGGTCAAAATGAGAAAGATGGCTTTAGCCGAAGACAAACTATTTGAAGTACAGAGCAACAATTACTACTTGAAATTAGTTTTATATTAGGAAAAAATTTAATTTCTTTAATTAACCATCATTTCTACTACAGTTTAGCAAAACACTTGTAATCATCATGCACTTGTCCTGAATAACAGTATATGTTATACACAAGGAAACAAAATGTGTCAATATTCAATAAATATCAAATCATTAGATAATGAGCAATTGTAGTGAAAACAGTAAATTCTCATCTCAAGCAAACAAGTTACCTCAAACTATGTAATCACGGCAAACACTTTGAAAATTTTATGAAAGGTTATTACTGAAATGAAAATCAAATCGTGCAATTATTTTTCAAATTTAACTCCATATATTACCTTTCTCTAGTTGAGGCTTAACGAGACAGTTCTATCAATGCTGCAATGTGTTTTTCTATGTAATTATTAATTACCTTAATAAAAAAATATTAGACAAATAATCAAAATAAAAAGAGCGCAGTAAGAAATGATAATACAATATGACTAGCCAGAAACAACAGTGAAAAAAGGCTTGAGAGATTGAAATAAAGCGTATTTCCTCTCTTTGTCTCAAGATTATCTGCCAACTGTAGTAATAATAAAGCTGAACACTTATACTGAATTAATTCAGCCCTAAGTCCAGCAGCCAGAGGGACTGTGGCTGATTTGAATATAATCCATAGTATGAAAATAATAGGTCAAAGCAGAAATATCAGACTTAAATTTAATGTAGTATCGACTATGAAACATTTCTAGTGAGGCTTGTCCCGTATCAACATTCTGCATATACGAAAATCCGATAAAATTAGGTTTTAAACTTCCCCCTCAAGAGTCAATTTACTTTAATGGTAAAGATAATTTTTGAGTGATCTCCTATCAGAAACCTAGTTAGGCTAAGCCTAATGTCAGTTGTGATGCGGGTGAACTATCCACGATTTTGTATGTGTCATATACAAGTAGGTTTGACAAAAACCTAAAGAACTGAAACAATAATGACTATTTCTCTGTTTAATGCGTTGAAGACATCACAAATAAAATATATGCTGCGCCCTGTAGTACCGACTGACGAAGATACTTCTGACTCAGATGAATTTTACTTACAGTTACAGGAGCAAATAAACAGGGTTCCAGGTAGAAATGTGATGTTAGCACTGGGAGATTTTAACGCCCAGGTCGGTAGAAATAGGGATAGATGAACTTTTGCAATTTTGTAGGAATATCAATCTAGTTATAACCAATACGGTGTTTGGTCATAAAATGGCTCATAGGTTAATATGGTATTCACGTGATGGTAAGAAAGCAAACATTATTGATTATTTTGTAGTAAACCAAAGACTGGCAGGATCAATACAAGATACAAGGGTATATAGGAGTGCCGTTATTGATGTTAAAAGTAAAGATCACCATCTAATAGTGTCAAGGGTTAATTTAAAGCTGAAATATCAGAAGGGTAGCTACCTCTCGTGAAGTTATGATGCTGGTAGACTCTAGGATGAGAATTTGAGAGAAACTTTCTAGGAACAGCTGAATGCTAAACTTGAGAGTTTAAAATTTGATAATGTGGAAGATGGTTGGAATAGTTTTAGAAAAATAATTTGTGAAGTTGCTGAAGGTGTATTAGGGATGAAAGCTAGAACTGCAGCTAAGCATATTAGTGAAAAATCTTTATGTTTAATAGAAAGGAGAAAGTACTCGTACCAACAGTATCTGAGAGATAGATCATATGAAAACAAAGTGAATGTAAAGAAAGTGGATAAAGTATTAAAATATGAACTAAGGAGGTATGAAATGTAGGCTATGGATAACATTGCCCAAGATCTGGAAGATGCAGCTAGACGGCATAATATTAATTTATTGTACTGATATGTTAACAAATTTAGAGGGAGTAGTCAATGTGGACTTGGCCCAGTTAAAGACAGGAGTGGGACCGCAATTAGCATAAGGAAAAGATTAAAGAGAGATGGGCCAAAAATTTTGAGAATTTGCTTAACATAGATATAGAGGAGAATGAAAAAGTTTGTGATACCTTGGATTTGAAGGAAGATTTGTTTAGTGAGGAGGAATTAACATTAGTACTAAAAGGATTAAAAAATAATAAGCCTCCAGGTGCTGATAGGGTGGTAAATGAGTATCTTAAATATGGTGGCTCTGAGGTTAGAAACAAGTTACTGAAGATTATGAATATGGTTCTTGAAAAAGGGTAAATATCTAACGATTTTAGGAAACCTTAATTAAGCCACTTTATAAGAAAGGTGATAAAAATGAGTGAAGTAATTATCGAGGCATTAGTCTGGTCTCGGTAAGTAGTAAATTACTTAGTGATATGGTACTTTTTATGCTGAAAGATGCCGTAAACAAAGTTTTAAGAGAAGAGCAGTGCGGTTTTAGAAAAGGTAGAGGATGGGTCGACCAAATTTTCATTCTTAGGCTAATAATTCAGAAGTGCCTGAGTTTTCAAACACCTTTGGCCCTCAGTTTTATAAATTAAGAGCAAGCGTTGGATTATGTTGATAGAAGAGCTTTAGTAAAGGTTTTATCCTTTTATGATATACCAGACAAATACATTAAAGTGATTAGTGCTATGTACGAGAATAACACTGCTGCCTTCAAGGTAGGAAATAAGGTTAGCAGCTGGTTTTGTATGAAATCAGGAATTAACCAGGTTTGTCTTCTATCCCCCTTTATATGGATTACTTTGATGGACTTTTTCTTAAGGAGCACAAGAAAGGAAATTGGAGACCACGGATTCAAATGGGGAGGAAAAAGTCTCATGGACTTGGATTATGCTGATGTTTAAGCATCCTAGACCAAAGTGTGAGCAAAATAAATGAAGTTTTATAGGTTTTACAAGTTCAGGGTGCTGAAATTGGTGTGAAAATTAATGTTAGGAAGACTAAGTCGCTGCGGCTAGGAATAAGTGAAGATGAAAAGGTGACGTTGGGTAATGAAAAGTTGGATCAGGTGGGCAGCTTCACTTACCTTGGGAGCATTATTAGTAAAGATTGTGGGAGCATTGAAGATGTTAAAAGTAGAATAAGGCTCAGGGTGTTTTTTCCCAGTTAAAAAAGTTTGGAAGAATAGGAAGATAAATCTGCAAACCTAGATTAGAATATTAGAAGGTACAGTGATGACAGTGGTCAAATTTGGCTCTGAAGCATGGTCACTCCGAAAAGCGGATGAAGATTTGCTAGATGTTTTCCAGAGAAATTGCTTAAGGATTGTTCCGGAAACCCGGATGACTGACCGTATTTCAAACAATAGGCTATACGAAAAATGTGGTTCAATACAGCTCTCTAGGGCTATAATCAAAGAAAGATTGAGGTGACTAGGGCACGTTGTGTGGATGAAGGATGACAGATTGCCGAAGATTGTTCTTTTCGGCCAACCGTCTAGGGCTAAACAGAAATCAGGTCGTCCCTGTCTATTAAAAAAATTCAATGGACTCTATATTGACTTGGATGCAGTTTTAATGAAGTCCACGGCACATCTTAATTCTTTTCTTTTAAAAAACTTTGCAAACAGAATACTTAAATTCCGCAAAGGACACCCAATAATAGAGGCTTTGTGTCACCGTTTGAATGAAACAAAGTTCAACCCCATGTCGTGGATTGGTTTAGGTGAAGAACTTATAAGAAAGGTTGTAGATCCATTACCAGGTGAAATTTTGACTATGACAATATTTGAATTTAATTTTCAGTTATCTGTCTGGTTTGGCGTCATCATTACCTCAAACATTGGTACATCTATTAACAAAAGCGTCCTTCGGTTTTGCAACACAAAGACGGGGTCAAAGACACCACAATTCCTCCGAAAAAAAAACGTTTCCACAACTATCTAGTCCCTCTCCATGGCCAACTCAGACCAGTTTCTGTTTTGTGGTGCAAGGGGTCATAAGGATAGACACTATCCAAGGTAGTTTTTTGGTTCTAATTCAGCATATAAAACATTTTTATCAGTAAAAAAGGAAAAGGAATTTATACTCAAAATATTTTTGTAATAAGAGAGGAACAGCATGCATATTGCACAATTATTCACAACATCTTTTTGGGAGTATGTGCAATGTTTGCTAATGATTATGCCTTCTTCAATAAAGATATCTAGGACACTATTGTGATATTGTATATACAAATTCAATTTTTGAATTGATTTTTAGTGCCTTAAAAGACTGTTCCAAGAGTCTTTCCTTTTTTCATTTTTGTGCCACTAAATGGTCAAATCAATTGTTGAACAGATGAAAAACTGTATTATGTAAAATTTGCAACCTTTTTCGTTTTAAACTTTATTGTAAGTCCAAACTTTGATAACATATACTCTTATGCGTTTTTTAAATGCATAGATGAACTTCAAAAATGTTTCTCCTGTGTTTCCTACATAGGAAACATATACTTATTTTTAACATATTTATTTATATTTATATAAATATCTACTTTTATTCTAGGCCTGGTGTTTAGTAGACCAGTTAATTATTTGTATTTTAATGGTTTAGCTGCGGTAAATCCAGTATTTGGGTGTGGATAATACCTTTCATAGGTTTATATTTTATAAGTTACATAAAGCCATAACAGCTTGGCCGTATTGACCGTCATTGCATAAGGTCATAACGCCTAGGGCGTATTGACCGTCATTACATAAGGTCATAACTCCTAGGGCGTATAGCCCGTCATTTAATAAGGTCATAACGCCTAGGGCGTATAGGCCGTCATTGCATAAGGCCTTAGCGCCTAAGTCGTATATGCCGTCATTAATTAAGGTCATAACACCTAGAGCGTCCAGGCTGTCATTACATAAGGCATAACTCCTAGACCATTTGCCCCGGGTCTACTATTACCGTCCAACAGCCTCGCTCGGCGGCAAAGCTGGTTTTGGCAATTTAGCAGTTCAAGAGAAAACAGCTTATCACGTTACCTTTCTCCCAAATGCTGAAAAACTTCATCAAGCAGCGCTCAGAAGAACTGAAGTCAGCAACAAAGAATAATTCACTCTCAGAACGTGGTACTTTCTTTGATCCTCTCGACATACCGGGCAGAGCGAGAGCACAAATGTGCGCCATTCGGACTTTCACTCTTTGAGCAAAGTTTCCCCTTTTTTACTTAGTTTTTACCCCTTTTTAGATATTGGCCCCTGGAAACCCTGGTGGTACGCAGAAATCATGAAACAGAATATTACAGAAGTAAATTTTTCCGTCTTATTTATAATTATTTGTATTTTAATCATTTGGGTGTGTTAAACCCAATATTTATGGTATGGTATATTACTCATTAGATTAAAGGTATAAAGGCCGTCATAATATAAGGTCATAACGCCTTGGGCGTACAGACCAGAATTACACAAGGTCATAACACCATTGGGTGTACAGACTACCATTAAATAAGTTCATGACACCCTGGGTGTACAGGCCGTCATAACATAAGGTCACAACACCTTGGGTTTACATGCCGTCATTGCAGAAGGTCAAATCATCTTTGGTGTACAGACCGTCATTAAATAATGTTATAATCCCTTGGGCGTACTGACCGGCATTACATAGGTTAATAACACCCTTGGTGTACAGGCCACCGTTACATAAGGTTATAACGCCTTGGGAGTAAAGACCCTCATCACATAAGGTCATAATTCTTTGAAATAAAGACCGGCATTATATAAGGTCATGACACCTTGGACGTATGTACCGTCATTGCATAGTATTGTAACGACTACAGCACTAGCCTATATTTCTGTTCTGGTAACAGACCTATAGACCTATAGGTAAGTTTTTCTGGTGATCAGAGTTGAATTTACTTCCAGCGTCACATGACAAATATACTATGCTAGTTGGATAACAGTATATACTTATAATATTGAAGGAAGTATCGCTTCAAAACGTCATTACACATCCAATCTAAATTTTAAGATAGCCATTTTGATTAGCGTAGTTGATTTCCAGATAGAAAATATGTTTTTGATGAGGACACTCTCCCAAAGCCCTCAGGTTAAGGGTTTAAACTTATGCCCTCGGGGCATAAACGGTTTTTAAAGAAGATGTTGTCGTAGAAACTTCAAAAGGGGCTCATTCGATTGGAAAAATGTTTTCGAGGAGAACACTCCCTCCCAACCCTCAGGGCAAGGGTTTTAAGTTATGCCCTAGGGGCATATAAGGTTTTTTATAAAAGACTTCACGTCGAAACTTCAAAACACACTCATTCGATTTAAAAATCAAAGGGCGCGTGCCCTTTTTACGGCCAAAAGTGATTGAAGGGACCCTCGCCCCTCCCCACGCCAATCCTTCCCTGAAAAGCATCAAAACAAAATTTTGAGATAGCAATTTTGTTCAGCGTATGCTAGTTGATTTCTAGAAATAAATTGTGCTTTAGAGGAGGACAGCTCCCCCAAAACCCTCAGGGCAATGAGCTTTCAGTTATGTCTAGGGGCATATAAAATTTTATAGAAGGCATTGTCGTATAAACTTCAAAACAAATTCTTTCGATTGGAAATTTCAAAGGACTAGCGCCCTTTTTAATAGTCGAAAGTGATTGTACAACAACTAACCCCACCCCCCCCGGGCCATCATTCCCCCATTCACATCAAATCAAAATTTTGAGATAGCAATTTTGTTCAGCGTAGGCTAGTGGATTTTTAGTATGAAAATATGTTTTTGACGAGGACACTCCCCCAAATCCCTCAGGGCAAGGGTTTTAAATTATGCCCTGGGGGCATATAAGTTTTTTAAAGAAGTCACTGTCGTAGAAACTTCAAAAGAGGCTAATTTGATTGAAAACTCAAAGGGGTAGTGCCATTTTTAATAGTCGAAAGTTATTGGAGGGCAACTAGCCCCCCCCCCCGGCCCATCATTCCCCGAAACACACCCATTCAAAATTTTGAGATAGCCATTTTGTTCAGCGTAGTTGATTTCCAGATAAAAAATATGTTTCTGAGGAGAACACTCTCCCACAACCCTCAGGGCAAGGGTTTTTAGTTATGCCATGGGGATATATAAGGTTTTTAAAGAAGGCGTTGTCGTAGAAACTTCAAAAGGGGCTCTTTCAATTTCCAGATTGAAAATATATTTGAGGAGGAAACTCCCTCAAATACCTGAGGTCAAGGTTTTTAAGTTTTGCCCTGGGGGCATATAAGGTTTTTAAAGAAGACGTTGTCGTAGAAAATTCAAAAGGGACTCTTTCGAAATTCAAAAGGCTAATACCCTTTTTAATAGTCGAACATGATTGAAGGATAGCTAGCCCCCCCCCCACCCATCATTTCTCCAAATACATCCAATAAAAACTTTGAAATAACCATTTTGTTCAGTGTAGTTGACTTCCAGATAGAAAATATTTTTTTGAGGAGCACACTCCCCCAAAACCCTTAGGGCAAAGGTTTTAGGATATGCCATGGGGACATATAAGGTTTTTTTTATAGGCGTTGTCGTAGAAACTTCATAAAAGGTTCATTCGATTGGAAATTTGAAGAGCTAGTATCTTTATCCTTTTTAAAAATCGAAAGTGATTAGAGGGCAATTCATATGGAAGGGATCGTCATAGAAACTCCAAAAGGGGCTCATTCGATTGGAAATTGAGAGTTCTAGTACCCTTTTTAATAGTCTAAAGTGAATAGAGGGCAACTATCCCTCCAATCACTGTGGAGGACACTCCCCCACAACCCTCAGGGCAAGAGTTTTAAGTTATGCCCTGGGGGCATATAAGTTTTTTATAGAAGGCGTTGTCGTAGAAAGTTCAAAACAGGTTCATTCGATTTGAAATTTGAAGGGCTAGCACCCTTTTTAATAGTCGAAAGTGATTTAGAGGGTAAATAGCCCTCCCCTACGCCCATCATTCTTCCAAACACATCCAATCAAGATTTTAAGATAGCCATTTTGTTCAGTGTAGTTGATTTCAAGATAGAAAACATGTTTTTGAAGAGAACACTCCCCCCCCATCCCTGAGGGCAAGGGTTTTAAGTTATGCCCTAGGGGAAAAAAAGGTTTTTTTATAGTAGGCCTCGCGTAGAAACTTCAAAACAGACTCATTTGATTGGAAATTCACAGGGCTCGTGCCCTTTTTAACAGTCAAAAGTGATTGGAGGGCACCTAGCCCCCCCCCCCCGCCCATCCTTCCCAAAACACATCCAACCAAAATTTTGAGATATCCATTTTGTTCAGCGTATGCTAGTTGATATCCAGATAGAAAATGTGTTTTAGAGGAGGACAACTCCCCCAAAACTCTAAGGGTAAAGGGCTTTCAGTTATGCCTAGGGGGCATATAAAATTTTATAGAAGGCATTGTCGTAGAAACATAAAAACAGGTTCATTTGATTGAAAATTTTCAAAGGACTAGCGCCCTTTTTAATAGTCGAAAGTGATTGGACGGCAACTTACCCCCCCCCCCGGCCCATCATTCCCCCAAACACATCAAATCAAAATTTTGAGACAGCAATTTTGTTCAGCGTAGGCTAGTTGATTTCTAGAATGAAAATATGTTTTTGACGAGGACACTTCCCCATATCCCTCAGTGCAAGGGTTTTAAATTATGCCCTGGGGGCATATAAGTTTTTAAAGAAGGCGCTGTCGTAGAAACTTCAAAAGAGGCTCATTTGCTTGAAAACTCAAAAGACTATGCCACTTTTAATAGTCGAAAGTGATTGGAGGGCAGCTAGCCCCCCTCCTCCCCGGGCCCATCATTCCCCAAAACACATCCATTAAAAAGTTTGAGATAGCCATTTTGTTCAGTGTAGTTGATTTCCATATAGAAAATGTGTTTTTGAGGAGAACACTCTCCCTCAAACATCAGGGCAAGGGTTTTAGGCTACGCCATGGAGACATATAAGGGTTTTAAAGAAGACGTTGTCGTAGAAACATCAAAAGGGGCTCTTTCGATTTCCAGATCGAAAATATATTTTGAGGCGGAAACATAAAAACAAAATAGACCGTCAAGAATCAGTGTAAATTTTATTTCCGACTGAGGTTTTTTCGGCTGTAAGACATTAATTGAGGCGTCTTAATGGCTTGAAAACTAAGTATAGACATAACAAAAATTCTATTCCAAGATAAGAATCAACACAACCCATTTTTCTTCAAAAATAAATTGCCTTTATTAAGCCTCTTTTGCCCCCCCCCCCTAATCAAAATTTTAATTTCACTAGATTCCCCAGTCCAATATTCCTTAAAATGTCAGTTGGGTTACTTAAGCCGTTAATTCATACCCTTAGAGAAAGCCGTGATTCGTACCCTGAGATATTGCAGAAACACCTTTTTGACAAGTTGGATCAATAGTCTTTTGATTTACTTCAGCATCCCCAGAGATTTTCACCTTAATACCATAGACCATCCCTAGAATATTGCAGATTTGCCCTTTTGACAAAGTGGATTCACGTTGTGCCTTCTGATTTACGAGTAGTTTAACTCTTTACTTTCCCTAAGATTTCCACTTAATACCCGTAGCTGTTCTTAAAACATAGCGGAAATCCCATTTTTTGCAACCTAGGTGTACTTAAGTGTCTTTAAATTCAGAATAATAGATCCTCCCCCAGCATTCTCTGAAGATTTCAACTTAATACCCTTGACCGGTCCTGAGGTTTCGCATGTGTGTCCTTTTGACAATCTTGATTCATATAGCACCTTTTAAGTTAGATTAAATCAACCCTAAATATTCCCAGAGAATTTAAGCTTAATACCCTTAGCCGTTCTCAAGATATTGCAATACACGCACTTTTGACAACCTGGATATATATGTCTCTTAATTTAGTTCAACATTTCCCTTAACATTCCTTGGGATTTTCAACTTAATACCTTTAGCTGTTCCTGAGATACTGAAGATACATCCTTTTGAGAACTTGGATGGACATTGTGTCTTTTACGTATTTCTACACCCCCCTCAACATTCCCTGAAAGTTTCAAATTACTACCTTTAGCCGTTCCTGATATATTACAAGTATGTTCTTTTGACAACTTGGATGCATATAGTGTCTTTTGATTTATTTTGAATTTCCTGGAAGTTTCAAATTAATACCCTTAGCTGTTCCTCATATATTTAAGATAAGCCCTTTTGACAGCATGGGTGTGCCTAGCATCTTCTGATTTAGTTCACACAATTTTACAACCCAGATGCAGATAATGTCTTTTGAATTAGTTCACATGCCCCTAACATTTCCTGAAAATTTCAATTGAGTACCCAGCCATTCCTGAATATTTGCATATACGCCCGTTTAACAGTTTGGATGCACATAGTTTTTACGATTCAGTTCAACAGCAACCCCCTCAATAAGAAAAAGTATAGATTCAATGTCCCTAGTCATTCCCGACATATTGTAAATACGTCCTTTTGACAACCTGGATGACCATACGGTCTTTGAGTATAGTTTTACCTTTTACATCACCCTCAGCATGCCATGAAAGTTTCAACTTCATATCCTCAGCCCTTCCTGAGATATGGCATACATGTTTTTTTACAAAATGTATGCAGTTAATCTTTTTTCATTTAGTTTGAAATCTTACGTCAACATTACTACTAATACTAACAGCTCTCCGCAGCACAAATCCGCCCACTCCTACGCACACTCCTACGCACACAACTACGCACACTCCTCCTCCATCCCATTACGTATCAGGTAACACTATATTTGTATCTCAGTGTCCAGTGCATTATTCAACTATATAATCACATAAATCCTGAGAGCCCCATCGACCAGTACAAGATATAAGTGCATAAATATCACCCTTGATAATCATTATGGACCAATATACCATATGACTGTATAGTTATGATATTTGACAATCCCAAAAAATTTTTATGTGTCGCAGATTCACGCGTCGAATCCCTTTCGACCATCTCTCGGAATCCATCCTATCCCCTCTATCAAATGCGAAACGTTCATGTCTATGTTATCCCATAAATGTTACGAGATAATTTCTGAAAAATGGACCTGGAAACCAACAACTGAATTACAGAGACCAAAGTTAACCCAAGTGATTAACCCCTTAGTGACAATATACTCCTCCTGCAAGTTAAAGACAATATGTTGAAGAAGTCACTAAAGTTTAATGTCGACCCATTCCAAATCCTACGTCAATTCCCTTGTGATTAACCAAGGAATCCAGTTAATCCAATGTGATTAACCGTCTATTAACCAAGGTTAATAGACGCAAGCCATGCAATAACAATTTTATAAGAGAACTGTGATCCCTAAGTGCACGAATGAACAATTTTATACGAGAAATACATTCTCTATGTGCTTTAAAATATCCCAAAAATCATATGCTGAGAAGAAAATGAACACAGTCCCAGTGTTCAACCCCTTAATGATAAGGCACCCTGTGAAATATCAAAAAGCAGGGGAGAATGAACTCTGATAGCTTATTCCAACACCTGTAGTTGGAAGTAACATTTGACAATTAGGGAAAGCTTGTCGTGTGAACATAATCATACTTGAACTGCTCCATGAAGAAACTATATTGTAAGTGCTTTAAAAATTTTGCCAAGACGAAAAGAGTGAAGGACCATAATTTACAACAGAAGGATTGAGTACCCTACAAGACACGAAGGTAATGACATAGGTGTGAATTTACATATGTTACATCTTAATAACTTCGATAACTCAAAAATTCCAATATCCTATCATTAATGTTACAAAAAAACTTGTAAAAGGTGAATTCTCAAAAAAGCTTATGTAAAAGTAGAATAGCCTCAAAATTGTTGGAAATGTAAAAATAATCAGTGATAGATGTAGAAAACAAATCTTTGATCTAGTAGCTAGGCTAGAACCATAAATAATCTTAGTCCAGTAGATGAACTTTAGAAAGGGATATATAATAAAATAAGAAAAGTAATAGAGAAAATTTTTTAACACTCCTGATTAAGCTAAAATAAAAAATATAAAATAATACGATGTCAATCAAAATTATGTAGAATAAATAGTTAATAAGTCGCGAACATTTCAAAAGCCCAAGGGCAAGCAAATCCTAATGACGGGAAGACCTTAAATAATGGGAAGGGTAATATGTACCGTGAGTAAAATGTGATATATTTAAAATAAACAAAATAAAATTCCTTTTTTCTAAAGATAATTCCGACATAAATTGAACGTCCCCTAATTGAGATACTGGTATCATACCATACGTATTCAGATTTTCTAGAGTAAAAGGACTTTATTAGTAAAAAAATTACTAAGACTCCAACCTCAGAGCCCTGTTTTAAAGGTTCTTTTAACTAGATTTTTAATCTATAACTTGGGAGGTATATATAGATTTTTAATCTAAATATATACATCCCGACCTTTACTACCACAAAAAATATAGTGGTTTTAAACGAAAGAACTTTAGACTAAGGATGTTTAATGGAAGGTGGTCAAAGAGTTTCATCGATACCATAGAACTTGCATAAGCTGGAAACTTTTTGTTGGCCATAGTGACCAGGTTCAGTGAGGTTTTTGTGCATTTGTGGTTGGAACTGGGAAAAGGGAGATTTTCCTATAGATGAATACAGAAGACACTTTAAAACAAGTTCTTTTGTTCAAGGAGTTGATTTGGGAGACACTCTGGTCCAACTTTCTGCTTTAACTGGAGGCTATGACATTTGTGATCAATACATGGGGTCAAGAAGCTATAGTCAAAACTATATTAATATTCTTCTGTAATCACCAAGATATACCTCCCAACCATTACTGTCACAAGAAGAACGTACTGCTCTTAAATGAGAGGATGTTAGACCAAGATTGTTTTTATTCACAGATATTAATAAGGTGCAACATTCTTTGTGTCATTATTTGAATAAATAATGTTCCTTTACAGCACGTTGTTGTTTCGTTTATTTGTTAGGGGCCCAATTTTTTAGAGAATGGAACGGATTTTTTTCTTAACGACATTACGTTGATATTTTTGAAATAAAAGATAAAATGGAAATGTGTACGTTGGTCTTTATGTTTTTGTTCAAGTAGAAGAGAATATTTTGCGTGTGCTAGTTTGTTTGTAATCAGCAACATGAGAGTAAATTCAAAATGAACAAAGCAGAAAAAAAATTAAAAAACAACCTTCTGAAGTCTTGCTACTTTGAATTTTTTTTCAAAGCAGAGAGATACAACTCTGAATAACTGGAGTTTCGAATATTTTATTCGGTGAAAATGAGAATCAATTCACAATGGAAGAATTGGGAAAAAAATCTTTAGAAGTCTTGCTACTTTGGATTTTTTCAAAGTCTGTGGGCACATGAGATATAAATTGTTCAATGATATTAATAACGTATCCCTATATGAAGCGAATGTTTTGATTTCGAGATGATCTAAGACATTAAATAACCATTTTCTGATGGTTTTTGAAAAATACCTCGAAGCTAAAAAAAACTTCACAAAGAAAGATTGAAGTTAAAAAAATATCTCGAAGCTAAAACAAAAACGTCTTTGAGTTAAAAAAAACATCTCCAAGTTAACGTTAAAAACAGATTGTTATTCGGTCCATAAATTGAATGAAAATTTCGTGCTTCTAAACTATTATATATACATCCTAATTTTTTTTTACTAGCATTAACCAAACTTGACTTCTTTGATGTGTATCATTAAGCGGAACAGTACCGAAAAAAAACTATAAGTATATTTATTAAAGAAATTTAATATTTTTATTTGAGTATATAACCCTAATGAACTTTCTATCGAATAAACGGTAATCCTGCATGAAGACTTGCTTACTCCTGAGCATAGGTGTAGGGAGGGGGGCAGCAGCCCCCCCCCCCTCGACCTTCAAATTTACATTAGATATGGCTGATAAAGCAGATGGTTGGAAAAGCAGTTGGAAAAGCAGTTGTCGAAACAACCTGTGTCCTTCATCTGGGGCGTAGCTCCAGCATTTTTATTGGGGGTCGAAGAGGGGTCCATATATATTTTCACAAGACGTCAGATCCAGATTCTGACTCAGATTCTTCTGGGAAGAATGATCAAAATACACCTTCTGAACCAGCAAGATGGACTAACATTTCTGATGCTGATGTTTCTACCACTGGACCACAATATCTACCACAGCGAGGATCAACAGAAACTTTAAAACAATTTATTCCTCAAAATTTTAGTTCTTATTCTTCTGGCAATGAATCTCAAACACTGCCAATAGATGACGAATGAAGCAATATCCGTGGCCGATATCCAACTGCACAAATACTAGCACCGTAAACATCAATTCTGCTTTCAAAGCAATGTCCCATTATTAATTATGAAACCTGGGTTCAGTTATTCTTTGTATGTCTTTTAATATGTATTTTAAAAAAATTAATTATTCATTCATACTTTTTATTTCACAGCTAAATGTAGAAAGTGTTATTTTTAATATGGTTTTCTGCATTAGGGCCATTTTAGTACTATCACCCTCTTCTCTTTTTACAGAAGCCACTCCTTACTTCAAAAATAATAATTTAATATTCCTAAGAAAAAATCAGCTATATCATGTTGATTGAGTATTATGAATGACCGTAATAAATTACTAGTAACCACAGAATTGTTTTCTAAGGGATACTGAGCAGAAACTTATAGAAGCGGGATATCGGTCATATTCTTATTACATTACTTTCTCTGTTTTACTTTTGTGTCCCTATCGTTGAGCACAATTTCCTTTTATTAAAGGTTCAGAAGCAGATATTTTGTGTCTGGTATTTTGAAGAAGAGGAAGTGTGGCAAAAAATAGGAAATACAATATAGGGGAATTCACTTGAAAAAAAAAAGTCATTTGAAAACATAAAGAATCATGATATTTGGGATACTTAAATCATAATCCCCACCCTCTATGCAAATATTTATTCCTTGCTCCCAACAAAAAGCTTAACGCCAAGATATTTTTTTTGATTCTTTTTGAAACATGGTTAATGAGGTTCACTTTGAGAACAAATATAGAAAATAAGTTTCAAAAATACAGCAGCCAGAGCTCACGAGGTTTTATAAAAACTGTGAAATAAATCGAACACTTGGAACATTGAAACCCTCTGCCTTAATTCGTCCAAGAGATATAAAATCAAATTTATTTAAATGAATAAAATTTTGTTATATTTCAACACGACAACTAGAAAGCTCAAATGGGCAAATTTACGTTTTCTTCTAATAAACATATAGATTAAATATAACACGGTCGATAGATAAACAAATACTGTAAATCCTGATATTTAATTAAAATACTTAAACTAGAAAAAGCTCTTTTATTCTGATTCGAAGAAGAATTACCTTACCTTAGACCTGCCTGTCCCGCCAGAAGCACCCATGGCATCCACGGGACTTTGCCAATTGGGCAGCTTCGTATATGGCTTCCCAATGGGGTTAAGAGAAGCATGGATACTGCGCAGATCAGACTTGCATGTTCGTCGCAAAGTGTTCCCAGGTCTTCCCCATCTTCGAATTCTGTTTGGGTGCCAATGTAAGGTGACTTTTGGGATCTGAGTGAACTACATTATTAGAACATGACCCAAGTATCTCCACCAACGAGCCCTAATGATATCAGTCACCAGAGGCTGGTTGGCAAGTTCGCGGACTTTTTCATGTGTGATTCTGTCTGACCAATGAATATTTAAAATTCTTCTAAGTTAATTGTTCTCGTATGCAAGAATACTCTTCTCCTGTTATTTGTTCAAACTCCAGGTTTTGGCTTCGTAAAGATGGACCGGAATGACGTTGCTGTTGAACAGACGTAACTTAAGTCGGGTCTAGTAATTTTTCAACTTCCATATGCGCTTGAGCCTATTGAAGGCGGTGTTTGCCTGACCTATTCTGGTCATTATTTCTATTGAAGTTAATCCATATTCTCCACTATGCTTCCAAGGTGCCTGAATTCAACGACATGTTCATTTTCCTCATTTCCACATCTGTTATGAAGTGGGGAATCAATAGTTGCCATTATTTTAGTTTTACTTGAATTTATTTTTAGGCGAGGTTGGCTTGCTTTTTCACTGACCCTATTTAGAAGCTTTTGCAGACGTTGCTTGCTCGGCTGTAGCATTATTATTATTATTCAAGCAAAACAAAAAAAGCAATACACATAAACTTAGGGGTTATACATGTGGTTTGTAGTGACGAACGCTGGAGCTAAGATCTAAATCAGCACTTAGAACAAATTACACAAAACGAGAAAGAAAAACACAATTATACACTACTCTGTAGGTACGCGACATGATACTTTTCTTTTTTTAGGCTCCTAAATACTGAACGAACATAAATAATATGAACATCATTGCATCAAGCCGTAATTGGCAAAAAAAACAAACAATCAAAAGTGAATTAAAAAAGATATAGTGTAATGTCATAACAATAATGGTAATGTTAAACTATTGTAATGCAATGTCATAATAACATATTGTAACGCTATATAATAAGTTTTCTCAAAATTTTCTCAGTTTTCTCAAAGTTTTCTCAAAGTTTTTTCAAAGTTTTTCAAATTTTTTCAAAGTTTTCTCAAAATAAGTTTTCTCAAAATGCCAAAATTGTGGCATTGAAATTTAATGCCACACTCATATCGTGAACAAAGTAAACGACTCATAACATATCTCATGGAAAGTAGTCAGGATCATATTCAAGTTGATAGCAATGGGAAAGAGATTATAATTCAGGGCAAGAGCTATAATCCACTTGATTCAATATTTGATATTGTTACAAATTCTAAAGGACAACTATCATTTTACGCTCATCTATACAACTTTCTAAATACTTTAAACTTCCCCAAAAGACTTATTAGCAATAGGCAAATAACACAAAAAATTAAATGAACATGCTCCCTCGTCGTCACTAAAATATGAACACGAAGAAGAAGAAGATTTTAAATCAAACCTGGAAAATACTAGCACAGCTAGTGGGAACTTGACAATGGTGAGGAGGAGGAGCAGCATACCACTGATAGTTAGACAAAAGCGAAGACGTATCAAGTCAACGTCACCACAACCATCACCAAGCACTAGTATACAAAAGGGTAGCGGACGTTACACTACATGTTTACGCTCAAAATCGTTGAAGTTCTGAAACGTGTTTACGAAAATATTGGTGAAGTGGGAAGTTTAAGTTCCCCTACCTCTCTTTCCAAAGTCACTCGTGTTTAAACTAAAAGTGTACAGGACTATCTACAAAAGGAATCAAGTTACACTTTGCATAGAAATAATAGGCTTCGTGCTAATCATTATCGAAAAAGTGAAGCCTTTTTCCCCCGGCATATAATGCAAGCAGATCTCTTAACTCTAGATGAAATTCAAAGACATCACAATACACCGTACAAGTACATTCTACTTGCAATAAGTGCTCATAGTCGTTATGCATATGCCATTCCATTGCACTCGAAGAGAGGTGTTGAAGTTGCTCAGGCTATAGAAAATATTCTCGAACATGATTCGTATAAGAAATTCAAACGGATCGCGGTAGTGAGTTTGTTAACCCCCATGTTGCAAAAGTACTAGCGAAATATAATACACTGCTCTATCATCGTCATATTCCTATAAAGGCTTCGTTGGCCGAACGATTGATAAGAACTCTTCGACTTTTAATTTCAAGATATTGTTCATTGAAAAATACACCTGCTTTTATTCATGATTTAGATAAAATCATGTTGATTTATAATCAACGACCTCATTGGTCATTGTCCAACTCACCCCCAACGGAAATTCATCATTCTAATCATGATACAATTGATACCATTCTTAAAAAATATTCCAGTGAAATGATTGTCAAGAAGAAAAAATTCAATGTTGGTGATACTGTTCGAATTAATAGAACAACTATTGTGTGGTTGAAAAGGGTAATTACTGGTGGTCCACAGAACTTTTTAAAGTCTCAAAAATTCTAGACATTAAACCCATAACTTTTCGTCTGCGAGATACCAAATATGAAGAAATTCGTGGCAGCTTTTATGACAATGAACTACAAAAAGTTAAAAATAATAGTGAAATCTATCAAATTGAAATGATATTAAAGACTCGTACTCGCAGGGGTAAGAAACAGTTACTTGTTCGGTGGCTAGGACACAACTCTGATTTTGATTCTTGGATCAGTGTTGAAGATATTGACAATGCACAATGATTTCTCTGCAACATTTATGTCCAACGTTTCCGATCCTCTCTACAATAACTTGAATAAAACAAGTGATTTTTAGACGAAACTCTCCCCCATCATCAAATTCAATGACGGAAAGTATGAAGTGACCCTTGTCGATTGTAATCTCAAAAATACCTATGACATCCTGAGAAAGGATTGTGTGTATGATATAAAAGTTATACCATTCGATTGGTCACTCTTTGTCGAGTATGAATGGGTTAAAGCACTTAAATCTAGTGAATATCCACATCTTAAATTGAAATATATAGAATTTGATAGCATGACTTATTTCTGGCGTACAATCAATAGAAAAATCTCATATCGTAGGAACGATACATTCCATTTAAATTATCCAATGGAACACGAGAGAATTTACATTACCTCACCTGTTGACACTGAAATGATTATTCTCAATGATAATCTGAGAGACGTTCTTGGCTTTAAATAGAATATGATCAATTGGAAAAACGCTGGCACTGTTTACGGGATGGATCAAGTTATTTTTGCTGATTATCCACCTGGTTTCGCCTTGGACTCTTGCATTTTTTTTCTATGCATCTTTTGTGAAAACATCAAGAGTTGGTAATTCAAATGTCCCCCTTCTACGTGTTCTTGAACGAAAAACAACCCATGAACTTGTTCATCACTATAATATAAAGCATCGTCAGTATGTTTCTGTAAACACTTCATATTTGGAACTCTGTCAGTTAACGCTAAGAAGTGAATTGGGCGATCCTCTAGCAATAACAAAAGGTTTAGCCGTGATTATATGTCATTTTCGACCTATCGTCGGCGACAGCACCTAAAATGAAAAATAGAAGAATTCCATTTGTCTGTCCTGATATCAATTGCTATGTTGGTGCTCTGAGTCTACGTCAAATAGGCAATGGATTGGACTACTACAAGGGGCGTACTACAATGTCTGGATATGGTCATGGTATCTGGTTTGCTAGGCTCTTTCGTTCTGCACTTCCCCTTGCCAGAAAATATCTTGTACCTGCTGCATCAAATTTTGCTTCCTCAACACTACAGGACTGGGGGTCGGGTAAAAATTTCAACGAGAGTGTTAAGGAAAATATTAGATCTTCAGCAAGAGCCGTTGGTGAGCAATTAAAATCTCAGCAAAATGAGAATGGATTGAAAAGGATGCGTGGGCGTCATTCACTCATCAGTCTCTACCCAGGTGGGAAGCGAGGGACATCAACAAGGACTTTGAGGAATAAAACGAAAAAGAAGAACAATGCGAAGAAGAAAAATATTGTTAGATCAAAGAAGGATTTCTTCTCTTAAGATGACTTATCTCCCCCACAAGGAATCACATTAATGTTTCAAACAAATTAATGTATATTTGTTAATGGAACATTGGTGAGCACTAGCAATAACTTATCCAACTATGCAAGCTACATACAATTTATGATGATGACACCAATGGCATATCAGGAGTTGAGAGGACAGTCATTGGGTTATGAATATCGATCAGCTGTGGATACTGAATGCTAGTTGACTACTGCAGTGACCCAGGAGTATCATTTAGTTGGGAAATTAAATCATGAGATATTCAATATATCCCCATGGATACCCCCCAATGTCAAGATTGACATATAGTTCCTGGCCCCATTGACTTTCATTTTGAGAAAAACACTTCCTGAAGCACTCGATGCAAATGTCATTATCACATCGGCAATTTTTCATGTCCGAAAACAATAGGTGAAAACTATGAGCTATGTTGCATTTGGAGTGGAAAAGCTAAGAGCCAATGGCAACAACATTAAACTTCTTGTCCCCCATACGATCACCAATCAATGTCACATTACCACTGGCTCTCGTAGTTATACGGATTCATCATTTATCAATGGAGAAATCCCATCAAAACTCGCTTTGGCCTTTGTGAAGAGTGGCAGTGCCGTTGGGTCCTGGACTGTACCCCCCCATGATTTTCATTTTTTCAGTCTATCTAGTCTTGTGTGTAAAGTGAATGGTATCCCAATGTACACTCTATCACTTGACAAAAAATCCTATAGAACTCTGTATGAGTTTACCATGTAATCCCTATATCATAACTCCCAACTATTTGAAAATGGAATAACCGATTTAATATTTTCAAAAAATGATTGTGTAATTGTTTTAGACCTGTTGGGGACCCAGGATATGAGCATAGTACGAACAGAGAATGTACGTTTAGAGTGCACATTTGCCGATGCTTTGACTGAGAGTATCACGCTAATATCATTGAGTCAATTTGAAACCTATTGGGAAATCACACCCGACGGCAGTGTTCTAGTAGATCTAGCACCATGAAAACAAACCAAAAAATCAACGTATTTAGTGTGGATCCATTCATGCACCAGTACAAGTCTATTGCATACCATTGGACTGCATTGAAAAAATTCCAAGTGTTAACAATACCCTAATCATTGTTAATAGCAGTCCATCAACTTTGAAAACAGGCCATTAACTATACATCTTTCAAATGGCGAAGAATATTGAATTTTCTTATCCTCTTGGCCTATCGTATAAATTCTACACTTCATACATCATCAACTTTATTGAAAGAAGTGGGAAAAATATTATTCAAAATCAACGAAGAGTACTGGATTTAATGACAATGACATGCGGCTTTCATGCACTACTCTTTTCATGTTCAGATGTTGTGGCTATACCTACAAACAGTTTCTCAACATTTACGTTGACTTACCTCGATTGAACGACTTTCTAGTGGAAAATTTACTTACAAGCCTGTTTAATATTGATTTTAGTGCCATACGAATAAAATGTTCTAAAAATGTATGTGAAATTGTTTATTAATAAATGAAAAATGAATATACATGATAAAAACGACTTTTGTACTCTTTAGATTTCATCTTCTACTACGTATAGGTACTTGTCGATAAAAAATAATGCAGGTAGATTATCTGAATTCATGGTATATTGATCCTGATGTGCTGCAATGTCAGGGTCACATTTTCTACAATAGAGTGTAACTTCACTCTTATCATATCTCTTTGTAGAGTCAATGATACTATTCTCATTCATTCTGTAGAATTCACATGTTCCAATTTGTTTATTTGAAACAATGTCACAAACAGTGTCCTCAAGTGGCAAATCACATTCCGTCACAGCCAAATAAAAATCAGAGGGCTTATAATCATAGTAGCCATTGTCTTCTCAACGATGACGTAGAAACCAAATTTTTTTGTTGTTCCAACAGTTGAGTTGCTGAACTGGTTCCTCCTTCTAGAACAATCGAAAGTCACGATGATACCAATCCGTTAGTGGTAAACTAAAACCACACTTAAGATTCTGTCTAATCATACCACGATATGTATTCTCCCGCTGATTACATTTATCATAGTGGCAATTTGAGCAAAGGTGCCCTCTAAGTTGAGAGTCACAAATCTCTTCAAGACAGGAATTACAACCTTTAATTTGTACAGCATATACTCTATGCAATTTACACGGGTTGCATAATCTGCACTTTTCGTCATACTCATCAATCATTGTACAATTCTCACATGATTACCAGCTGCCCAGTGTGTACAAGCATAGCGGACATGTATTGAACATTTTTTCATGTCTTGACGCTCTCACTGCCAAAATGAAACCGAGCTGCTATCAACAAATTGAGTTGGATAGAGAGAGATAGAGACAGGAGCAAATCATCCTTGAACACCCTCTTTCTCATGAAAAAAGTTTTAAATATCTAAGCTAGTGTTTAAAAGCATATCCACAATATCATTTTGCTGTGTCGTGATTAATATGTCAATAAATTGTGTAAATATCGTTAGTTCACGACGTAAAAGCTTCATGCAATAGTCTAATGACGGGGACTCAGTTTTCCTTATATTGATAAGTATTCCCTGAGAAAATATCTTTCTTGGAATAGACAGCTCTAGAAAATCATCATCTGGAATCAAACGTTTTTTCATAAACACAAGATTCCTCCTGATAAGCTCTTTCTCAAACCTATCCATTTTGTAGAGTCCTAACACTCTCACAACCAACTACAGACTAACCAGAATTTTTTTCTACTCTAAAAACAATACACGCTAGCCGGCTATAGAAAGAAAAATATCTTTGATTTAGAAACAGTTTTATTGACCATAAGTACAACAATAATAATCACTGATTCAATTTGTTTTCATCAATATATTTCACTAGTGCATCTAATGCTGCCTGAAGTCTATTTATAATTCAAAGATATTAATAAGGTGCAATATTCTTTGTGTCATTATTTGAATAAATATTGATCCTTTACAGCACGTTGTTGTTTCGTTTATTTGTTAGGGGCCCAATTTTTTAGAGAATGGAACGCATTTTTTTCTTAACGACATTACATTGATATTTTTGAAATAAGAGATAAAATGGAAATGTGTACGTTGGTCATTATGTTTTTGCTCAAGTAGAAGAGAATATTTTGCGTGTGCTAGTTTGTTTGTAATCAGCAACATGAGAGTCAATTCAAAATGAATACAGCAGAAAAATTTTTTTAAAAAAACCTTCTGAAGTCTTGCTACTTTGAATTTTTTTTCAAAGAAGAGATACATAAGTCTGAATAACTGGAGTTTCGAATATTTCTTTCGGTGAAAATGAGAATCAATTCACAATGGAAAAATTGGGAAAAAAATCTTTAGAAGTCCTGCTACTTTGGATTTTTTCAAAGTCTGTGGGTACACGAGATATAAATTGTTCAATGATATTAATAACGTATCCTTATATGAAGCGAAAGTTTTGATTTCGAGATGATCTAAGACATTCAATAAGCATTTTCTGATGATTTTAGAAAAATATATTGAAGTTAAAAAAACTTCACAAAGAAAAATTGAAGTTAAAAAAACATCTCGAAGCTAAACAAAAGCGTCTCGGAGTTAAAAAAAACATCTCCAAGTTAACGTTAAAAACAGATTGTTTTTCGGTCCATAATTTGAATAAAAATTTCGTGCTTCTAAACTATTATATATACATCCTATTTTTTTTTTACTAGCATTAACCAAACTTGACTTCTTTAATGTGTACCATTAAGCGGAACAGTACCGAAAAAAAACTATAATTATATTTATTAAAGAAATTTAATATTTTTATTTGAGTATATAACCCTAATGAACTTTCTATTGAGTAAACGGTAATCCTGCATGAAGACTTGCTTACTCCTGAGCATGGGCTTAGGGGGGGCCAGCTGCCCCCCCCCCCTAGACCTTCAAATTTACATTAGATATGGCTGAAAAAGCAGATGGTTGGAAAAGCAGTTGGAAAAGCAGTTGTCAAAACAACCTGTGTCCTTCATCCGGGGCGTAGCTCCAGCATTTTTATTGGGGGGGGGGGGGGGAGAGGGGTCCATATATATTTTCACAAGACGTCAGATCCAGATTCTGACTCAGATTCTTCTGGGAAGAAATGATCAAAATACATTTCCTGAACCAGCAAGATGGACTAAAACTTCTGATGCTGATGTTTCTACCGCTGAACCGCAATATCTACCACAGCAAGGATCAACAGAAACTTTAAAACAATTTATTCCTCAGAATTTTAGTTCTTATTCTTCTGGCAATGAATCTCAAACACTGCCACTAGATGCAGAGTGAAGCAATATCCGTGGCCGATATCCAACTGCACAAATACTAGCACCGTAAACAGCAATTCTGCTTTCAAAGCAATGTCCCATTATTAATTATGAAACATGGGTTCAGTTATTCTTTGTATGTCTTTTAATATGTATTTTAAAAAAATTAATTATTCGTTCATACTTTTTATTTCACAGCTAAATGTAGAAAGTGTTATTTTTAATATGGTTTTCTGCATTGGGGCCATTTTAGTGCTATCACCCTCTTATCTTTTTACAGAAGCCACTCCTTACTTCAAAAATAATAATTTAATATTCCTAATAAAAAATCAGCTATATCATGTTGATTGAGTATTATGAATGACCGTACTAAATTACTAGTAACCACAGAATTGTTTTCTAAGGGATACTGAGCAGAAATTTATAGAAGCGGGATATCGGTCATATTCTTATTACATTACTTTCTCTGTTTTACTTTTGTGTCCTTATCGTTGAGCACAATTTCCTTTTATTAAAGGTTCAGAAGCAGATATTTTGTGTCTGGTATTTTGAAGAAGAGGAAGAGTGGCAAAAAATAGGAAACACAATATAGTGGAATTTACTTGAAAAAAAAGTCATTTGAAAACATAAAGAATCATGATATTTGTGATACTTAAATCATAATCCCCACCCTCTATGCAAATATTTATTCCTTGCTCCCAACAAAAAGCTTAACGCCAAGATATATTTTTTTTATTCTTTTTGAAACACGGTTAATGAGGTTCACTTTGAGAACAAATATAGAAAATAAGTTTCAAAAATACAGCAGCCAGAGCTCAAGAGGTTTTATAAAAACTGTGAAATAAATCAAACACTTGGAACAATGAAACCCTCTGCCTTAATTCGTCCAAGAGATATAAAATCAAATTTATTTTAATTCGTCCAAGAGATATAAAATCAAATTTATTTAAATGAATAAAATGTTGTTATATTTCAACACGACAGATTTACGTTTTTATATTTTAATGGGCAAATTTACGTTTTCTTCAAATAAACATATAGATTAAATATAACACGGTCGATAGATAAACAAATACTGTAAATCCTGATATTTAATTAAAATACTTAAACTAGAAAAAGCTCTTTTATTCTGATTCGAAGAAGAATTACCTTACCTTAGACCTGCCTGTCCCACCAGAAGCACCCATGGCATCCACGGGACTTTGCCAATTGGGCAGCTTCGTATATGGCTTCCCAATGAGGTTAAGAGAAGCATGGATACTGCGCAGATCAGACTTGCATGTTCGTCGCAAAGTGTTCCCAGGTCTTCCCCATCTTCGAATTCTGTTTGGGTGCCAATGTAAGGTGACTTTTGGGATCTGAGTGGCCTATATTAAGAGAACAAGGCCCAAGTATCTCCACCCCCGAGCCCTAATGATATCAGTCACCAGAGGCTGGTTGGCAAGTTCGCGGACTTTTTCATGTGTGATTCTGTCTGACCAATGAATATTTAAAATTCTTCTAAGTCAATTGTTCTCGTATGCAAGGATACTCTTCTCCTGTTATTGGTTCAAACTCCAGGTTTTGGCTTCGTAAAGAAGGACTGGGATGACATTGCTGTTGAACAGACGTAACTTAAGTTGGGTCGAGTAATTTTACAACTTCCATATGCGCTTGAGCCTATTGAAGGCGGTGTTTGCCTGACCTATTCTGGCCATTATTTCTTTTGACGTTAATCCGTATTCTCCACTATGCTTCCAAGGTGCCTGAATTCAACGACATGTTCATTTTCTTCATTTCCACATTTGTTATGAAGTGGGGAATCAATAGTCGCCATTGTTTTAGTTTTACTTGAATTTATTTTTAGGCGAGGTTGGCTTGCTTTTTCACTGACCCTATTTAGAAGCTTTTGCAGACGTTGCTTGCTCGGCTGTAGCATTATTATTATTATTATTATTTATTGGAAAACCCGTCATACAAAAAAGGAAAAGATGGAGCAAATAAGCAAAAAAAAAAAAACAATACACATAAACTTAGGGGTTATACATGTGGTTTGTAGTGACGAACACTGGAGCTAAGATCTAAATCAGCACTTAGAACAAATTACACAAAACGAGAAAGAAAAACACAATTATACACTGCTCTGTAAGTACGCGACATGTTTCTTTTCTTTTTTTTAGGCTCCTAAATTCTGAACGAACATAAATAATATGAACATCATTGCATCAAGCCGTAATTGGTAAAAAAAACAAAAAACCCAAACAATCAAAAGTGAATTAAAAAAGATATATTGCAATGTCATAACAATAATGGTAATGTTAAACTATTGTAATGCAATATCATAATAACATATTGTAATGCTATATAATAAGTTTTCTCAAAATTATCGGGAGGGGGGTTAACTCCTCCTTACCTAACACCCCCCCCCCTCACTGAAACAACGTCACTGCCCTTATCTGTAATGCATAGACCCCACAAAGCTGAATAAAATAGGTTTCTTTTTGTGTACTTACGATGATTTATTGAGTTGGAAGGAACACAAGATAGGGTTAAAATACCAAACGCACCAGGATCAAAACGAACCCTAGACCCAATTCTTCTGAAGCAAGTATACCTCCTCGCCACCCATCATTTTAGGGATAAAGCTGAATAAGACATATTCTATTTTTGAAAGATGTGAAGAATGTTGCTGAGGGAATGGAATACTGCCAACAAAAATAAACCTGAGCTCTCCTCGCTGGAACATTACACTGTGCTTTCCTTCAAAAAAAAAATAACAACAAAATACAACATGACTGTGGTTTGTCAGTTTAATTGACATATACTAACATTTATTCCCTAAAGTTTTAGTAGTATTTTTATTTATGAGAGTAAAAATAATGAAAACATTTAGAAGGTATTTTGTTTTCAGTAAAGCGCATGTTATGTTCTGGTCCCGAGGAGGTGTGGGGGTTATCAGCCCTACTCAGGTTAATTGTTGCTTGGTTTAAGTTTTACTCAGCTATTTATTGTAATTTATGTTCGTTTTGAGTTTTATTTATTTATTGATAGCAATTTTTGATAGATTTACACTTGCAAGATTATTTGACATTTTTATGCTCACTTTTGGGTTTAATGGAGCTCTTTACTTTTCTTTGAAAACCTAGTTTTGTCGAAAAAGTTGTTTTATATTAATTTTTGTTTGTTTTTTATAGACATAATCTTTTTCATGGAAATTTTTTACTTATATCTTTTCAGTTTCTTTTCACATAGGAATCAATAGTTGGGGTTGGTATTTGTGTTTTGGAGAAACTTTTGAACAATTTTTAATACCGACACTAACAGTATTTTTTCATTTAATTTTATAACTCCTGAAGTTGATAAAAAAAACAACTGAATACCGTTCCCAAGAGATTCTATCTATGCTTTGTGACAACCTGGATACATTTACACTCTTTTTATTTACTTAAATTGTAAGAGGAGGAGCACTTTTAGTAGTAGTCCCGAAAGTTTCAACTTAAAATCCCCAGTTGTTCTCGATATATTAGTGAGGTAACTAATTGGCAACCTTAAACACAATGCCTTTTGATTTCGTTTAAAGCAATATTTAGTTTTAAAGCAAAATGGAACAACTGCATAATTGTGGGGGTGAAAAGGGCCAGTATCCTCAAGAACATGGTTGCTGGATCGTTCTACTATTCGGAACAAAATGGCTATCTCAAAATATTTACTGGATTCGTTTGGAAAGTGAATGTGCTTGAGAGAAGGGCTGCTTGGCCTTCAATCTGTTTTTACTCTTAAAAATGGCACCAAAACTTTTAATTTTGAATCAAATTATCTCCTTTAAAAGTTTCAAAGATATATCTAGCTATTAAAGAGTGGCAGTACCTTTGATTAAATAAAAACAAACAAGTTTTTTTAAACTGAAAGTAAGGAGCGACATTAAAACTTAAAACGAACAGAAATTATTCCGTACATGAAAGAGGTAGTCCCCTACTCAACGCCTCACTCTTCACGCCAAAGTCTCTATTATTGTTTTACAAAATAGACTTGTGAGATGGAGTAAAACTTTAGCGTAAAGAGCAAGGCAATTAGGAGGGGACCGCCCCTTTCTTGTACGGAATAATTTCTGTTTGTTTTAAGTTTAAATGTCGCTCCTTACTTTCAGTTAAAAAAAACTTGTTTTTTTATTTCATTTCTGAACATTTTTAAATTAATGCAGCTTTGATTTTGCCTCACCGTACATGAAGAGTTAAAACGAAATTTGCATATTAATTTTACTTTTTTTGGCTAAATGGCTTTCTCAAAATTTTGTTCTGACAAAACCAATGAATTAAACTACATAACGAACTTCTATATTCGCATGTTTTTATTACTGCATATTAGGGAATTCTATATTCGCCCCCCTGGTCAAAACCTCACTCTTTACGATAAAGTTAGAATCTTGTTCGAATCACAAACCCCTGAATCACAAAGACCGGTTAATTAGAATAGATAGCTCTTTTGAAAGTACTAAAAAAAACTTTAGCATAAAGAGTGAGGTATTGACTAGGGGGAAAACCCCCTCATATACGTAATAATTCCTGTTCGTTTTAAGTTTTAATGTTGTTCCCTACTTTCAGTTGAAAAAAACATTTTTTCTTATTTAATTTCATTTTCTAATCGTTTTTTTAAAGATCGTTTTTTCATTAATGCTGGGAAATTCGGCGCCACATTCATAGAAATATCCCTTCCCCCATGGAAACATCCTCCATTCAAAGATCCTCCCAAGTAACCCCCTCCTCCGATCCTCCCCCCAACAGAAAAAATCCCTCCTGAAATCGTCGGTAATACTTCCCATTAACCAACTCTATATGTAAATAACGGGTGAAGTTCATAACTTGCAGCCCTTCCCCCGGGAACTGTGGGGCATTAAATTATCCTCAAAGACATATTTATCAGATCTTTGACTATACGGAACAAAATGGTTATCTCAAAATTTTGATTGAATGACTTCGGGAAAAAATTAAGGGTGGAGGGGGCCAAGTTGCCTTCCAATTTTGTTGGTCACTTAAAAAGCGCTCTAAGCATCAAGACTAACAAGCCATTCCTAATATTTTGTCTACTCATTAAATTCTAAAATTAACCTATTGTGCGATACTTGAGATTCTCCATTTTTGGCAAACCATAGAACGAGGTGTTACAGTCAAAATTTGGCAAGCTCTCGGAGACAATCACTCTCAAGGTATTTTTAGTAATAAAAGACTAAGGGGTGCTTAAATGGTGCAAACTCTTTACTCGTCCAAAACAATAAATCTTAAGAACATCAACTTTAAATAAAAGCTTTTTTATTTAAAACAAATTTACAAACAATATTAGAAACACAGAAAAAAAGTTAAAAAAAACACGACAAACAAAAAATGAAGGGTGAAAAAGGCTTATCGTAATATATGCAAAATATTCATATATTATAGAAAGGTGATGGAGTCCAAGCAATTAGTTCCAAAGGATGGGGTCTTGATGCTAGTTGCAATTTGTTAGGCATTGTTGAGGTGTTTCTGAGAGCCCTTAATGAAAATACAGCGTTTTGAGACAGGAAAATGCGAAAGAAAAAAACAAAGGATGAAAAAGCTTACAAAGGAATAAAATATAAGCAATTACATGCATAAATTGAAGAAGGGTGGCAGGAAAGGGGTTCAAGCAAGTAGTTCCAGAGGAGGTGCGCCTTTGATAATGGAGTTAAATGTATGGTATATTTAGAGCTTTTTTTAACAAAATGCATCTTTTCTTAGACAGAGATGTTAGATTTCACTCCCCCTCTACCGAAAATTCATTTAACACGTCCCCCCTTATTTTTAAGCTCTAGAGTATACTATTCCAAGGCAATAAATACCACCTTGGTAAACTATAAATGAACTACACCACCCCTAAGACATCATCACATCTCTCCCAAGACATCTTTCAGGCATTTCTTATTAAAAATTATGCCTTTAAATCCCGTGATTTGAGTTTTCGCAAGCCCAGCCCATGGTTATAACCGTGCAACTAAGCCCATTTAGCTGAACCCTTGTTCAACAGAACCCCCGATTTTGCATAACCTCTTCTTGTCTCAGCCCTAACGCAACCCAGGGGGCGTTATGAATGAATGAATGATTTTATTACGTGACTGCATCAAACAGGTATTTCACGCTACAATACTATGTAACTACATTTATGCACAAACACTAAAATACTTACACGAACTACAAAAAAAATAATTAAAAAAAAATTAATTTATGGGGGGATTTTTCAGCAAAAATATCAAAACGTGCAAAGAGGCATTCTATTTCAAGAAATTATTCTTCCCAAGACAAAGATGCAGTTAGGAAAACTATGAAAGTACAACTTTTTGAGTCAGGACTATGCGAATGGAAAAACAAATATTGAACAGCTTAAAAAGGGATACAATAATAACAATAGCATGCATAAATTAAAAAAGAATGGGGGAAGAGGGGTCCAAGCAACTAGTTCAAGAGGAGAGTTGCCTTGATAATAGAGTTAAATTTATGCTATATTAAGAGTTTTTAACGAAATGCATCATTTCTTAGACAGGAATGTTAGATATCAGTGCCCCTCTACCAAAAAATTTATTTAACGCCTCCCGTTTTATTATTAAGCTCCAGAGTGAACTAGTCCAAGGCAACGCATGCAACAACTCCACACTATTACTGCTCTTTGGCACCCCTCCTTCATTGCCCCCATCTCCCCCAATACATCTTTAAGCCATTTCCTGTTAAGAATTATGCTTCAGCCACTGATTCAAGGTTTTCGCAAGCCAAGCCTATCATACTAGCCACCGACAGACTCCACACCGATGTGAAATTACACACCAGCCCCTCCCTCATAAACACTGGCACTCTCTCCCCACCCCCAAAGACGTGTTCAACATTTTTGCTCCAAAAGTAAGCTAGTGACTCTCATTAAACAGTGTTTTTGACTTGAACAACGAGAAGTAGTCCGTTTCTTTGCTAGAGAGTGATACTCTAAACAATTCACCCTACAATGACACACTATTACTGCTCTATGCCACCCCCTCTGACATTGCGCAATCTCACCCCTCCCCAAGACAGCTTTCAGGCATTTCTTATTAAAAATCATGTCTTTAAATCCCGTGATTCATTTTTTCGCATGCCAAGCCCATATTTATAACCCTGCAACTGAGACCGTTAAACTGAACAATCATTCAACAGAGCCCCCCATTTTTGCATAGCCTCCCTTTGTCTCAGGCCTCACGCAACCCAGAGAGAAATTTTTTTCTGCAAAAATATCAAAACGCGCAAAGGGGAAATTCTATTTCAAGAAATGTTTGTTAAAAGCAGGCTTCCCAAGATTCCAGGTGTTCTAATATTTCTTCAGTATTGCCAAGATTCCTAACCATTTTTGGCACATTATTTTTCTGGAAGATACCCAGAGTTTTCCGTGACCAGTTCTAATATCAATGACGCCATCGTATGTCACAAGCTAGACTCTAGGAGCCCATGGGGAATCTCCGATCGTAACCGAGCATGGCACTCACGTGGTTGCGGCGTAATAACGGTGCTCATCTTACGCAGTGACACCTAATGGAAGAGGTTGGAAGATACGGGGGTCATCTTGCTAGAAGAGTAGGTACCCTAACCGTTAAAAAGTATACTTATGGGCAAGAGCGGGATGGCACTGCGACACTGTTTTCACACACATATGAGGGCAATTTTGATTAAAGATATGCTAGCACTTGAGGATTTTTTAAACAATTATTTACCATATTTTAGGAGTTGGACTGATCATATTGGAAGCGCCAGGAATTAGAGTTGAAATTGATCGGATAAGAAAGTTTCGCTTCTAGATGAGATTATCAATCTACTATTGAATGAGGAGAATTCAAAGCGGATTATGGTGGTAAATAATGGAAGGAAATATGAAGGAACAGAAAATACGGAGAAGATCAGGAAAATAAGGGAGAATCAATGCCAGGAAGAGGTAGAGTTTGAAAGTGGAGTAAAATATTTATTTTGTTGATTGTGAGCCAACAGCTTTTGATATTTTGAGACATTGTATTGGCCTAGAGGATGGTGTAAATCCTTTTTAGTACCTAAATAACAAAGAAAAAGGACTATCAAATAATATGTTTTAGTAGTTTTTTTGTTTAGTTGTTTCAGTATATATGAGCAAAGGGATCAGAATGATCTCAATGTAATTTAGATGATCAAAATTTAAATGAGTATTTTTGTATATGTGTTTTATTGGTTTTTTATTCTTAATTAAGGGTGGGTAGGTTATGTATATTTTAAAATTAAAAGCAGAATTGTAATGATAACTGACCCTAAAACAGACCTCATCGAATTTTCTTAGGAGAGAAAAGTTGATCAAAATTTGTTGTAGGGGAGATGCGTGTACTCTGGGACATGTTCAGCTTCGAGATGTATATTTCAGCCATTTGTGCCTCGATTTGGCTGAATCAACCGGCTCTCAGTAGCCTAATCATTCGCCATTTTAAAATAATTTATCATATTTTAAAGTTTATAACAGAGGTTTAGCCCGTTTGTTTTCTGAATGCACTGATTTTGTCCCATAGTACCCATCAGCTCGGTACTATGAGACAGTTGCACGCTACTTTCGAACATAGATTTAAATACAAATTTGTTTTCAGTTTTTAAGAAAAATACCAAACATGTGAAAACATTTCAGTTTCAAGTGACAAAGGTTCTCACTACAGCAACATAATTTTGCCAGTTTCTCTCATTCAACCACAAATGTAGATAGATCAATCTAAAAAATAATCTTCTTTGAAACGCTTTCAGTCCCACCATAGAGCCTAGGAACTGGAAGACGCAATTTGACCTCTCCAGCATCCACAAAGCAGCATTCTCTGCATTCATCCAGCATTCTCTTTCACTGAAAAACATGAACTTCCAAGAGATGACTTGCCTTTTCAGGAAGTTGACAAAGTAACCATCGCCTAGTCCCTCTATGACCTCACCAGTATAAAATTTTGAAATCTTCTTGCCTTTGTACTCCACCAAAACGAAATTACCAGGTTTTATTGCATCTGTTTTGTTTTGCCCCATAGCAACCCTTTAGGTCTTCAGATCCAAAAGAGTTTTTTGAGTTATTGTCACAAACAACATCCTGCTCCTCTTCACTTTCTTCACTGAGGATAAGTATTTTTTTTTGGTCATGCCTTTCTTTTGGCTGGTGTTTTGGCTTCTTGCACAACGCTTTTTCTCTTTCAATTTTGACTCCTTCCTTCCTTTTTTCTGTCTCCTTTCATTTTCTGTAGCATAAATAGCATTTTTCACCAGTTTAGATCTAAGTACCTTTGACTGAACAGGTTTTCTACGAGCTCAGCTCTCCGCCATCAGAAAAATACAACATGTTGTTAGTTTTGTTATTTATAATAAGGAATCTAGAACTTTTAGAAGCTAGAAAAACAACATCTTTATTCAAAATATATATAATTTGGTATTTTGTGGTTATGGTCTCACCTTTGGAGTTCTCCTTTATTTCCAATTTTATTCTGTTATCCTTATCTTGGTTTAAACATCGCTTTAAAGTCTTTTACCCCTTCGTTTTATAAAGTGATGTTATAAGGTGATAAGGCGATTGGTGATTTTAAATTTCAATTAAGTTTCTATGCAGGGGCAGAACTAGAGCAGAATCTTAGTGTGGTCAGTGTAACTAGGGCGCCAATAAACAAAATCTTGGGGTGGCCCAATATAACAAGGGTGCCAATAATTGACAATTGAACCAATAGTATTTAACAGGAAAAGAGTGAAAAACAGAAAAAAAGAAACAAGAAATGAGGGTGCCAGAAAATATATTGGAGAGGAGTGGGGCCGCCAGCTCCCTTGGATCTAGGCTAACTTTTCGTGGCATTTTCTTCAAAAAAGTACAGAGAATGGGGAGAATTTACCCCATAACTTCTTTTATTTTTTGTTTTTATTTCAAATGTGGTTGACAAAGCTTGCAGTGTGACAGAGAGCTCAACTGAGAGATTTCAGCTGATCCTTCTGTAAGGGAGGAGGATAAACCGTCTTCCAGTTCCTAGGCTCTATGGTGGGACTGAAAGCGTTTCAAAGATGATTATTTTTTAGATTGATCTATCTACATTTGCGGTTGAATGAGAGAAACTGGCAAAATTATGTTGCTGTAGTGAGAACCTTTGTCACTTGAAACTGAAATGTTTTCACATGTTTGGTATTTTTCTTAAAAACTGAAAACAAATTTGTATTTACAACTATGTTCCAAAGTAGCGTGCAACTGTCTCATAGTACCGAGCTGATGGGTACTATGGGAGCAAATCAGTGCATTCAGAAAACAAACGGGCTAAACCTCAGTTATAAACTTTAAAAAATGATTGCTGAGAGCCGGTTGATTGAGCAAAATCGAGGCTCAAATGGCTGAAATATACATCTTGAAGCTGAACATGTCCCAGAGTACTCGCATTTCCCCTACTACAAATTTTGATCAATTTTTCTCTCCTTAGAGTCTTCGATGAGGTCTGTTTTAGGGTCAATTATCATTACAATTCTGCTTTTAATTTTAAAATATACATAACCTACCCAACCTTAATTAAGAATAAAAAACCAATAAAACACATATACAAAAATACTCATTTAAATTTTGATCATCTAAATTACATTGAGATCATTGTGATCCCTTTGCCCATACATACTGAAACAACTAAACAAAAAAACTACTAAAACATATTATTTTATAGTCCTTTTTCTTTGTTATTTAGGTACTAAAAAGGATTTACACCATCCTCTAGGCCAATACAATGTCTCAAAATATCAAAAGCTGTTGGCTCACAATCAACAAAATAAATATTTTACTCCACTTTCAAACTCTATCTCTTCCTGGCATTGATTCTCCCTTATTTTCCTGATCTTCTCCGTATTTTCTGTTCCTTCATATTTCCTTCCATTATTTACCACCATAATCCGCTTTGAATTCTCCTCATTCAATAGTAGATTGATAATCTCATCTAGATGCAAAACTTTCTCATCCGATCAATTTCAACTCTAATTCCTGGCGCTTCCAATATGATCAGTCCAACTCCTAAAATATGGTAAATAATTGTTTAAAAAATCCTCAAGTGCTAGCATATCTTTAATCGAAATTGCCCTCATATGTGTGTGAAAACAGTGTCGCAGTGCCAGCCGGCTCTTGCCCATAAGTATACTTTTTAACGGTTAGGGTACCTACTCTTCTCGTAAGATGACCCACTTATCTTCCAACCTCTCCCATTAGGTGTCATTGCGTAAGATGAGCACCGTTATTATGCTTTACCCACGTGAGTGCCGTGGTCGGTTACAATCAGGGATTCCCCATGGGCTCCTAGAGTCTAGCTTGTGACATACGATGGCGTCATTAATATTGGAACGGGTCACGGAAAACTCTGGGTATCTTCCAGAAAAATAATGCGCCGGAAATGGTTAGGAATCTTGGCATTACTGAAGAAATATTAAAACATCTGGAATCCCGGGAAGCCTGCTTTTAACAAACATTTCTTGAAATAGAATTTCGCCTTTGCGCGTTTTGATATTTTTGCAGAAAAAAATTTCTCTCTGGGTTGCTTGAGGCCTAAGACAAAGGGAGGCTATGCAAAAATGGTGGGCTCTGTTGAATGATTGTTCAGTTTAAGGGTCTCAGTTGCAGGGTTATAAATATGGGCTTGGCTTGCCTAAAAATTAATCCCGGTATTTAAAGACATAATTTTTAATAAGAACTGCCTGAAAGCTGTCTTGGGGTAGCGGGAGATTGGGCAATGTCAGAGGGGGTGGCATAGAGCAGTAATAGTGTGTCATTGTAGGGTGAATTGTTTAGAGTATCACTCTCTAGCAAAGAAACGGACGACTTCTCGTTGTTCAAGTCAAAAACACTGTTTAATGAGATTCACTAGCTTACTTTTGGAGCAAAAATGTTGGAGACGTCTTAGGGGGTGGGGAGATAGTGCCAGTGTTTATGATGGAGGGGCTGGTGTGTAATGTCACAGCGGTGTGGAGTCTTTTAGAGGCTATTATGATAGGCTTGGCTTGCGAAAACCTTGAATCAGTGGCTGAAGCATAATTCTTAACAAGAAATGGCTTAAAGATGTCTTGGGGGAGATGGGGGCAATGAAGGAGGGGTGCCAAAGAGCAGTAATAGTGTGGCTTTTTGCATGCGTTGCCTTGGACTAGAACAATCTGGAGCTCAATAATAAAGTGGGAGGTGTTAAATGAATTATTCGGTAGAGGGGGAGTGAAATCTAACAGTCCTGTCTAAGAAAAGATGCATTTTGTTAAGAAAAGCTCTAATTAACTCCATTATCAAAGGCACCCTCCTCCGGAACTACTTGCTTAAACCCCTTTCCTGCCACCCTTCTTCAATTTATGCATGTAATTGCTTATATTTTATTCCTTTGTAAGCTTTTTCATCCTTTGTTTTTTTTCTTTCACATTTTCCTGTCTCAAAACGCTGTATTTTCATTAAGGGCTCTCAGAAACACCTCAACAATGCCTAACAAATTGCATCTAGCATCAAGACCCCATCCTTTGGAACTAGTTGCTTGGACTCCATCACCTTTCTATAATATATGAATATTTTGCATATCTTACGATAAGCCTTTTCACCCTTCATTTTTTGTTGGTCGTGTTTTTTTTAACTTTTTTTCTGTGTTTCTAATATTGTTTGTAAATTTGTTTTAAATAATAAAGCTTTTATTTAAAGTCTGTGTTTTTAAGATTTATTGTTTTTGACTAGTAAATAGTTTACACCATTTAAGCAACTCCTAGTCTTTTATTACTAAAAATACCGTGAGAGTGATTGTCTCCGAGAGCTTGCCAAATTTTGACAGTAACACCTCGTTCTATGGTTTGCCAAAAATGGAGAATCTCAAGTGTCGCACAATAGGTTAATTTTAGAATTTAATGAGTAGATAAAATATTAGGAATGGCTTGTTAGTCTTGATGCTTAGAGCACTTTTTAGGGGATGCTTAGATGCTTAGAGCGTTGAGCAGGGGACCACCTCTTTCATATACGGAATAATTTCTGTTCGTTTTATGTTTTAATGTCGCTCCTTACTTTCAGTTTAAAAAAGCTTGTTTGTTTTTATTTAATCAAAGGCACTGCCACTCTATAATAGCTAGATATATCTTTGAATCTTTTAAAGGAGATAATTTGATTCAAAATTAAAAGTTTTACTGCCATTTTTAAGAGTAAAAAGAGATTGAAGTCCAAGCAGCCCTTCTCTCAAGCACATTCACTTTCCAAACGAATCCAGTCAATATTTTGAGATAGCCATTTTCTTCAGAATAGTAGAACGATCCAGCAACCATGTTCTTAGGGATACTGGCCCTGTCCACCCCCAAAATTACGCAGTTGTTCCATTTTGGTTCAAAACTAAATATTGCTTTAAACGAAATCAAAAGGCATTGTTTTTAAGGTTGCCAATAAGACACCTCACTAATGTATCGAGAACAACCGGGGATATTAAGTTGAAACTCTCGGGACTGCTACTAAAAGTACTCCTCCTCTTACAATTTAAGTAAATAAAAAGAGTGTAAATGTATCCAGGTTGTCACAAAGCATAGATAGAATCTCTTGGGAATGGTATTCAGTTGTTTTTTCATCAACTTCAGGAGTTATAAAATTAAATGAAAAAATACTGTTAGTGTCGGTATTAAAAATTGTTCAAAAGTTTCTCCAAAACACAAATACCAACCCCAACTATTGATTCCTATGGGAAAAGAAACTGAAAAGATATAAGTAAAAAATTTCCATGAAAAAGATTATGTCTATAAAAAAACAAACAAAAATTAATTTAAAACAACTTTTTCAACAAAACTAGTTTTTCAAAGAAAAGTAAAGAGCTCCATTAAACCCAAAAGTGAGCATAATAATGTCAAATAATCTTGCAAGTGTAAAGCTATCAAAAATTGCTATCAATAAATAAATAAAACTCAAAACGAACATAAATTACAATAAATAGCCGAGTAAAACTTAAACCAAGCAACAATTAACCTGAGTAGGGCTGATAACCCCCACACCTCCTTGGGGCCAGAACATAACATGCGCTTTACTGAAAACAAAATACCTTCTAAATGTTTTCATTATTTTTATTCTCATAAATAAAAATACTACTAAAACTTTAGGGAATAAATGTTAGTATATGTCAATTAAACTGACAAACCACAGTCATTTTGTATTTTGTTATTTTTTTTTTTGCAGGAAAGCACAGTGTAATGTTCCAGCGAGGAGAGCTCAGGTTTATTTTTGTTGGCAGTATTCCATTCCCTCAGCAACATTCTTCACATCTTTCAAAAATAGAATATGTCTTATTCAGCTTTATCCCTAAAATGATGGGTGGCGAGGAGGTATACTTGCTTCAGAAGAATTGGGTCTAGGGTTCGTTTTGATCCGGGTGCGTTTGGTATTTTAATCCAACCTCGTGTTCCTTCCAACTCAATAAAACATCGTAAGTAAACAAAAAGAAACCTATTTTATTCAGCTTTGTGGGCTCTATGCATTACAGATACGGGCAGTGACGTTGTTTCCGTGAGGGGGGGCGGGTTAGGTAAGGAGGAGTTAATTCCCCTCCCGATAATTTTGAGAAAACTTATTATATAGCGTTACAATATGTTATTATGATATTGCATTACAATAGTTTAACATTACCATTATTGTTATGACATTGCAATATATCTTTTTTAATTCACTTATTATTGTTTGGTTTTTTTTTACCAATTACGGCTTGATGCAATGATGTTCATATTATTTATGTTCGTTCAGTATTTAGGAGCCTAAAAAAAAAGAAAAGAAACATGTCGCGTACCTACAGAGTAGTGTATAATTGTGTTTTTCTTTCTCGTTTTGTGTAATTTGTTCTAAGTGCTGATTTAGATCTTAGCTTCAGCGTTCGTCATTACAAACCACAAGTATAACTCCTAAGTTTATGTGTATTGCTTTTTTTTTGTTTTGCTTGAATAATAATAATAATGCTACAGCCGAGCAAGCAACCTCTGCAAAAGCTTCTAAATAGGGTCAGTGAAAAAGCAAGCCAACCTCGCCTAAAAATAAATTCAAGTAAAACTAAAATAATGGCAACTATTGATTCCCCACTTCATAACAGATGTGGAAATGAGGAAAATGAACATGTCGTTGAATTCAGGCACCTTGGAAGCATAGTGGAGAATACAGATTAACTTCAAAAGAAATAATGGCCAGAATAGGTCAGGCAAACACCGCCTTCAATAGGCTCAAGCACATATGGAAGTTGTAAAATTACTAGACCCAACTTAAGTTACGTCTGTTCAACATCAACGTCATTCCGGTCCATCTTTACGAAGCCAAAACCTGGAGTTTGAACAAATAACAGGAGAAGAGTATTCTTGCATACGAGAACAATTAACTTAGAAGAATTTTAAATATTCATTGGTCAGACAGAATCACAAATGAAAAAGTCCGCGAACTTGCCAACCAGCCTCTGGTGACTGATATCATTAGGGCTCGTTGGTGGAGATACTTGGGTCATGTTCTAATAATGTAGTTCACTCAGATCCCAAAAGTCACTTTACATTGGCACCCAAACGGAATTCGAAGACGGGGAAGACCTGGGAACACTTTGCGACGAACATGCAAGTCTGATCTGCGCAGTATCCATGCTTCTCTTAACGTCATTGGGAAGCCATATACGAAGCTGCCCAATTGGCAAAGTCCCGTGGATGCCATGGGTGCTTCTGGCGGCAAAGGCAGATCTAAGGTAAGGTAATTCTTCTTCGAATCAGAATAAAAGAGCTTTTTCTAGTTTAAGTATTTAATTAAATATCAGGATTTACAGTATTTGTTTATCTATCGACCGTGTTATATTTAATCTATATGTTTATTTGAAGAAAACGTAAATTTGCCCATTTGAGCTTTCTAGTTGTCGTGTTGAAATATAACAAAATTTTATTCATTTAAATAAATTTGATTTTATATCTCTTGGACGAATTAAGGCAGAGGGTTTCAATGTTCCAAGTGTTTGATTTATTTCACAGTTTTTATAAAACCTCGTGAGCTCTGGCTGCTGTATTTTTGAAACTTATTTTCTATATTTGTTCTCAAAGTGAACCTCATTAACCATGTTTCAAAAAGAATCAAAAAAATATATCTTGGCGTTAAGCTTTTTGTTGGGAGCAAGGAATAAATATTTGCATAGAGGGTGGGGATTATGATTTAAGTATCCCAAATATCATGATTCTTTATGTTTCCAAATGACTTTTTTTTCAAGTGAATTCCCCTATATTGTGTTTCCTATTTTTTGCCACACTTCCTTTTCTTCAAAATACCAGACACAAAATATCTGCTTCTGAACCTTTAATAAAAGGAAATTGTGCTCAACGATAAGGACACAAAAGTAAAACAGAGAAAGTAATGTAATAAGAATATGACCGATATCCCGCTTCTATAAATTTCTGCTCAGTATCCCTTAGAAAACAATTCTGTGGTTACTAGTAATTTAGTACAGTAATTCATAATACTCAATCAACATGATATAGCTGATTTTTTATTAGGAATATTAAATTATTATTTTTGAAGTAAGGAGTGGCTTCTGTAAAAAGATAAGAGGGTGATAGCACTAAAATGGCCCCAATGCAGAAAACCATATTAAAAATAACACTTTCTACATTTAGCTGTGAAATAAAAAGTATGAATGAATAATTAATTTTTTTAAAATACATATTAAAAGACATACAAAGAATAACTGAACCCATGTTTCATAATTAATAATGGGACATTGCTTTGAAAGCAGAATTGCTGTTTACGGTGCTAGTATTTGTGCAGTTGGATATCGGCCACGGATATTGCTTCATTCTGCATCTAGTGGCAGTGTTTGAGATTCATTGCCAGAAGAATAAGAACTAAAATTTTGAGGAATAAATTGTTTTAAAGTTTCTGTTGATCCTCGCTGTGGTAGATATTGTGGTCCAGTGGTAGAAACATCAGCATCAGAAGTGTTAGTACATCTTGCTGGTTCAGAAGATGTATTTTGATCATTCTTCCCAGAAGAATCTGAGTCAGAATCTGGATCTGACGTCTTGTGAAAATATATATGGCCCCCTCTTCCCCCCCCCCCAATAAAAATGCTGGAGCTACGCCCCAGATGAAGAAACACAGGTTGTTTCGACAACTGCTTTTCCAACTGCTTTTCCAACCATCTGCTTTTTCAGCCATATCTAATGTAAATTTGAAGGTCTAGGGGGGGGGGCAGCTGCCCCCCCTCCCTACACCCATGCTCAGGAGTAAGCAAGTCTTCATGCAGGATTACCGTTTACTCAATAGAAAGTTCATTAGGGTTATATACTCAAATAAAAATATTAAATTTCTTTAATAAATATAATTATAGTTTTTTTTCGGTACTGTTCCGCTTAATGATACACATTAAAGAAGTCAAGTTTGGTTAATGCTAGTAAAAAAAATAGGATGTATATATAATAGTTTAGAAGCACGAAATTTTCATTCAATTTATGGACCGAAAAACAATCTGTTTTTAACGTTAACTTGGAAATGTTTTCTTAACTCAAAGACGTTTTTGTTTTAGCTTCGAGATATTTTTTTAACTTCAAAATGTTTTTTCTTTGTGAAGTTTTTTTTAGCTTCGAGATATTTTTATAAAACCATCAGAAAATGGTTAGTAAATGTCTTAGATCATCTCAAAATCAAAATATTCACTTGATATAGGGATACGTTATTAATATCATTGAACTATTTATATCTCACGTGCCCACAGACTTTGAAAAATTCAAAATTAACAAGACTTCTAAAGATTTTTTTCCCAATTCTTACATTGTGAATTGATTCTCATTTTCACCGAATGAAATATTCGAAACTCCAGTTATTCAGACTTATGTGTCTCTGCTTTGAAAAAAAATTCAAAGTAGCAAGACTTCAGAAGGTTGTTTTTTAATTTTTTGTCTGCTTTATTCATTTTGAATTGACTCTCATGTTGCTGATTACAAACAAACTAGCACACGCAAAATATTCTCTTCTACTTGAACAAAAACATAAAGACCAACGTACACATTTCCATTTTATCTTTTATTTCAAAAATATCAACGTAATGTCGTTAAGAAAAAAATCCGTTCCATTCCCTAAAAAATTTGGCCCCTAAAAAATAAACGAAACAACAATGTGCTGTAAAGGAACATTATTTATTCAAATAATGACACAAAGAATATTGCACCTTATTAATATCTGTGAATAAAAACAATCTTGGTCTAACATCCTCTCATTTAAGAGCAGTACGTTCTTCTTGTGACAGTAATGGTTGGGAGGTATATCTTGGTGATTAAAGACGTATATTAATATAGTTTTGACTATAGCTTCTTGACCCCATGTATTGCTCACATATGTCATAGCCTTCAGTTAAAGCAGAAAGTTGGACCAGAGTGTCTCCTAAATCAACTCCTTGAACAAAAGAACTTGTTTTAAAGTGTCTTCTGTATTCATCTATAGGAAAATCTCCCTTTTCCCAGTTCCAACCACAAATGCACAAAAACCTCACTGAACCTGGTCACTATGGCCAACAAAAAGTTTCCAGCTTATGCAAGTTCTATGGTATCGATGAAACTCTTTGACCACCTTCCATTAAACATCCTTAGTCTAAAGTTCTTTCGTTTAAAACCACTATATTTTTTTGTGATAGTAAAGGTCGGGATGTATATATTTAGATTAAAAATCTATATATACCTCCCAAGTTATAGATTAAAAATCTAGTTAAAAGAACCTTTAAAACAGGGCTCTGAGGTTGGAGTCTTAGTAATTTTTTTACTAATAAAGTCCTTTTACTCTAGAAAATCTGAATACGTATGGTATGATACCAGTATCTCAATTAGGGGACGTTCAATTTATGTCAGAATTATCTTTAGAAAGAAGGAATTTTATTTTGTTTATTTTAAATATATCACATTTTACTCACGGTACATATTACCCTTCCCATTATTTAAGGTCTTCCCGTCATTAGGACTTGCTTGCCCTTGGGTTTTTGAAATATTAGCTATTTATTAACTATTTATTATACATAATTTTTATTGACATTGTATTATTTTATATATTTTATTTTAGCTTAATCAGGAGTGCTAAAACATTTTCTCTATTACTTTTCTTATTTTATTATATATCCCTTTCTAAAGTTCATCTACTGGACTAAGATTATTTATGGTTCTAGCCTAGCTACTAGATCAAAGATTTGTTTTCTACATCTATCACTGATTATTTTTACATTTCCAACAAGTTTGTGGCTATTCTACTTTTACATAAGATTTTTTTGAGAATTCACCTTTTACAAGTTTTTTTGTAACATTAATGATAGGATATTGGAATTTTTGAGTTATTGAAGTTATTAAGATGTAACATATGTAAATTCACACCTATTTCATCACCTTCGTGTCTCTTAGCGTACTCAATCCTTCTGTTGTAAATTATGGTCCTTCACTCTTTTTGTCTTGGCAAAATTTTAAAGCACTTACAATATAGTTTCTTCATGGAACAGTTCAAGCATGATTATGTTCACACGACAAGCTTTCCCTAATTGTCAAATGGGAAATGTTACTTCCAACTACAGGTGTTGGAATAAGCTATCAGAGTTCATTCTCCCCTGCTTTTTGATATTTCACAGGGTGCCTTATCATTAAGGGGTTGAACACTGGGACTGTGTTCATTTTCTTCTCAGCATATCATTCTCGGGATATTTTAAAGCACATAGAGAATGTAATTCTCGTATAAAATTGGTCATTCGTGCTCTTAGGGATCACAGTTCTCTTATAAAATTGTTATTGCATGGCTTGCGTCTATTAACCTTTGCGGTGATTCCTTGGTTAATCACAAGGGAATTGACGTAGGATTTGGAATGGGTCGACATTAAACTTTAGTGACTTCTTCAACATATTGTCTTTAACTTGCAGGAGGAGTATATTGTCACTAAGGGGTTAATCACTTGGGTTAACTTTGGTCTCTGTAATTCAGTTGTTGGTTTCCAGGTCCATTTTTCAGAAATTATCTCGTAACATTTATGGGATAACATAGATATGAACTTTTCGCATTTGATAGAGGGGATAGGATGGATTCCGAGAGATGGTCGAAAGGGATTCGACAAGTGAATCTGCGACACATAAATAATTTTTGGGATTGTCAAATATCATAACTATACAGTCATATGGTATATTGGTCCATAATGATTATCAAGGGTGATATTTATGCACTTATATCTTGTACTGGTCGATGGGGCTCTCAGGATTTATGTGATTATATAGTTGAATAATGCACTGGACACTGAGATACAAATATAGTGTTACCTCATACGTAATGGGATGGAGGAGGAGTGTGCGTAGTTGTGTTGGCATCAGGCGGATTTGTGCTTCGGAGAGCTGTTAGTATTAGTAGTAATGTTGACGTAAGATTTCGAACTAAATAAAAAAAGATTAACTGCATACATTTTGTAAAAAAACATGTATGCCATATCTCAGGAAGGGCTGAGGATATTAAGTTGAAACTTTCATGGCATGCTGAGGGTGATGTAAAAGGTAAAACTATACTCAAAGACCGTATGTTCATCCAGGTTGTCAAAAGGGCGTATATACAATATGTCAGAAATGGCTAAGGATATTGAATCTAAACTTTTCGGACTTGTTGAGGGGGTGCTGTTGAACTGAATCTCAAAAACCATGCGCATACAAACTGTTAAACGGGCGTATATGCAAATATTCACGAACGGCTAAGGGAACTCAATTGAAATTTTCAGGAAATGTTAGGGGCATGTGAACTAATTCAAAAGACATTATGTGCATCTGGGTTGTAAAAATTGTGTAAACTAAATCAGAAGATACTAGGCACACCCATGCTGTCAAAAGGGCATATCTTAAATATTTGAGAGCTAAGGGTATTAAGTTGAAACTTCAGGAAATTTAAAATAAATCAAAAGATACTATATTCATCCAAGTTGTCAAAAGAACATACTTGTATTACATCAGGAACGACTAAAGGTAGTACTTTGAAACTTTTTGGGACTATTGAAGGGGGATATGGAAATACTTAAAAGACACAATGTCCATCCAAATTCTCAAAGGGATTTATCTTCAGTCTCTCATGAACAGTTAAAGGTACTAAGTTGAAAATCAAGGAGTGTTAAGGGAAATGTTGAACTAAATTAAGAGACATCTATATCCAGGTTGTCAAAAGTGCGTGTATTGCAATATCTTGAGAACGGCTAAGGCTATTAAGCTTAAAATCTCTGGGAATATTTAGGATTGATTTAATCTAAATTAATAGGCGCTATATGCATCAAGATTGTCAAAAGGATACACATGCGAAACCTCAGGACCGGTCAAGGGTATTAAGCTGAAATTTTCAGAGAATGCTGGGGGAGGATCTATTATTCTGAATTTAAAGACACTTAAGTACACCTAGGTTGCAAAAAATGGGATTTCCGCTATGTTTTAAGAACAGCTACGGGTATTAAGTGGAAATTTTAGGGAAAGTAAAGAGTTAAACTACTCGTAAATCAGAAGGCACAACGTGAATCCACTTTGTCCAAAGGGCAAATCTGCAATATTCTAGGGATGGTCTATGGTATTAAGGCGAAAATCTCTGGGGATGCTGAAGTAAATCAAAAGACTATTGATCTAACCTGTCAAAAAGGCGTATCTGCAATACCTCAGGGTACGAATCACGGCTTTCTCTAAGGGTATGAATTAACGGCTTAAGTAACCCAACTGACATTTTAAGGAATATTGGGGCAAAGGGGGCATATTAAAGGCAATATATTTTTGAAGAAAAATGGGTTGTGTTGATTCTTATCTTGGAATAGAATTTTTGTTATGTCTATACTTAGTTTTCAAGCCATTAAGACGCCTCAATTAATGTCTTAGAGCCGAAAGAACCTCAGTCGGAAATAAAATTTACACTGATTCTTGACGGTCTATTTTGTTTTTATGTTTCCGCCTCAAAATATATTTTCGATCTGGAAATCGAAAGAGCCCCTTTTGATGTTTCTACGACAACGTCTTCTTTAAAACCCTTATATGTCTCCATGGCGTAGCCTAAAACCCTTGCCCTGATGTTTGAGGGAGAGTGTTCTCCTCAAAAACACATTTTCTATATGGAAATCAACTACACTGAACAAAATGGCTATCTCAAACTTTTTAATGGATGTGTTTTGGGGAATGATGGGCCCGGGGAGGAGGGGGGCTAGCTGCCCTCCAATCACTTTCGACTATTAAAAGTGGCATAGTCTTTTGAGTTTTCAAGCAAATGAGCCTCTTTTGAAGTTTCTACGACAGCGCCTTCTTTAAAAACTTATATGCCCCCAGGGCATAATTTAAAACCCTTGCACTGAGGGATATGGGGAAGTGTCCTCGTCAAAAACATATTTTCATTCTAGAAATCAACTAGCCTACGCTGAACAAAATTGCTGTCTCAAAATTTTGATTTGATGTGTTTGGGGGAATGATGGGCTTGGGGGGGGGGGGGGGGTAAGTTGCCGTACCATCACTTTCGACTATTAAAAAGGGCGCTAGTCCTTTGAAAATTTCCAATCGAATGAATCTGTTTTGAAGTTTATACGACAATGCCTTCTATAAAATGTTATATGCCCCCTAGACATAGCTAAAAACCCATTGTCCTGAGGTTTTTGGGGGAGTTGTCCTCCTCTAAAACACATTTTCTATCTGGATATCAACTAGCGTACGCTGAACAGAATGGCTATCTCAAAATTTTGATTGGATGTGTTTTGGGAAGGATGGGCGTGGGGGGCTAGGTGCCCTCCAATCACTTTTGACTTTTAAAAGGGCACTAGCCCTTTGAATTTCTAATCGAATGAGTCTGTTTTGAAGTTTCTACGCGAGGCCTTCTATAAAAAAACTTTTTTGCCCCTAGGGCATAACTTAAAACCCTTGCCCTCAGGGATGGGGGGGGAGTGTCCTCCTCAAAAACATGTTTTCTATCTGGAAATCAACTACGCTGAACAAAATGGCTATCTTAAAATCTTGATTGGATGTGTTTGGAAGAATGATGGGCGTAGGGGAGGGCTATTTACCCTCTAAATCACTTTCGACTATTAAAAAGGGTGCGAGCCCTTCAAATTTCCAATCGAATGAACCTGTTTTGAACTTTCTACGACAACACCTTCTATAAAAAACTTACATGCCCCCAGGGCATAACTTAAAACTCTTGCCCTGAGGGTTGTGGGGGAGTGTCCTCCACAGTGATTGGAGGGATAGTTGCCCTCTATTCACTTTAGACTATTAAAAAGGGTACTAGAACTCTCAATTTCCAATCGAATGAGCCCCTTTTGGAGTTTCTATGACGATCCCTTCCATATGAATTGCCCTCTAATCACTTTCGACTTTTAAAAAGGGTAAAGGTACTAGCTCTTCAAATTTCCAATCGAATGAACCAGTTATGAAGTTTCTACCCAGGCATGAAATACTTTTTTGGAAACACCTCTCTAATTAGCAAGTATATGGGAAGTAACCAAATTGTATGTAATTAACTTTAAATTAATAATAATAAATATAAGAATAGGTATTTAAATAGTTTTTAGTTAGATTAATCAATTAGTTAAATATTAAAAAATATAATTAAAATTTAATTAAAAAATAATATTGAAAAAACAAACGTCAAGAAATATGAAAAATTTACAAAAAAAAAACTATTATGGTATATGATTAAAATTATCTACTTTAAATAGAACTATGTTGATATTTTATCAATGAATGCCGTTACTCTTGTCTTCTGGTTTAAACGTCAGTTCTTGTATAAATTTTCTTTACTTCTTGTTCTTTTATTGTTTTATCATAAATATTATTTATTTTTAATAACTTATTATATTTAAACACTGTCTTATGTTCATTATCGTTTTTTTTAATATTTGTTTTTTAAGGTGCAGTGTCAACAGTTTTTCTTTTTTAAGTATTGAAGTCTCAAAAAAATCAGTCTACAAAACATTATCATTTATAAAGTCTTATGAAATTTATTTAGAAAAAATTAAAGAGTTAGTTTAATCATAATCTAAAAAATCTATTTTAGAAAAGGTTTATCAATAATCAATTAATATAAATTACTATAAAAATTATTGAGAAAAAAATGAAAAAGAATTTGACTAAGACGTTTACTAAGCTGTTGAAGAAAAGTTGTCTGGTAAATGGTGTCTTGACAATCAGATCTCAGTCGAGTTATATCCATGAGTCCCGGAGGCATGTTGTTCAAAGTGTGCTTCTTCCTTACCAAAGAGACCTATCTGTCCTCAGTTTCTTAATGACAAGCCAAGAATATTTCTTCCGTGAGGTCAAGAGAATGTATATTGTATGATATTTCTAAATTTTCTTTCTAAATAAGTGTGAGTTAGGTCTATTTTGATGATTATTCATTGATTGTTCCACATTTTTCATAATTACATTCGAGTAGCTATATTAGGCTATTATAAATTATCAGTGTTTGCTTTAATTATTCTGTATGTTTTATATAATTTGTAAAAAGATTATTTTAATTTAGATATAATTGATGGAATATAAAAATTAGTTGTTTGATCTAAGCAACTGACTCTCATAAAAATTAATTGACCAGAACAGTTGAATATTTCAGCTTGCTGTTTTTCAAACTCTTTTTTTTTACTTATCTTATTAAACTTGTTATTCTTTTATTATAACCATATGAATTTATATTAATAAAAAATAAAATTTAAATTTTTTATAAATAAATTTTTTTATAAATTTAAAAAAACAATTGTCAAAAACGTACAGATATTTTGATAACATATATATCGAAATTCATCATTATTATAAATAAACTAACATACGTTAAAAGCGCATTTTTTATACTGACACTACTGATGAATTTTTCTTTATTTGTTATCTAAGTATCCGGAATGGTGTTCCTGTATTTTGTTTTAACTGTCTGAATAAATGTATTTATCAACAAGTTAAAATTTATTTTTTTTTAAATCTTCAATGCAATACTATCTCCTCTACTTATATTTGTCTTTTATTCCTTAAAAATCCTTAAAAAATCTTGAAATTTTAATATAAGAAAAATCTATTAAATTATTTCATTATTATAAGTAACTTTTTTTTGAAAATTTATCTCTGGATTCTTTTTCTGTGTTTTAGTTACTTAGAAAAAAACAGTTTTGTTATCCTCTTTCATAACATGGACTCTGTAATGTATTATATAAGAGGGTCCTTCATGAAATACGCCAGCTGTTTTGACTTTGTTGTTAGGTACATACACGATTCACCTCCGGTGTTGAATACAAAGTTTATTACTGCTATGTTCATATATCATAAATAACTGTGTATGGTGTATATTTTATAATTTAAATTAGTTACAATAATTTCATACTCGAATGTTTACGTTGAGGCTGAACTTGTTATTAAATTGCTATACTATATTATAAGTAAACTATCAAAAAATAATATTGTAGTATCTCTATTTCTTTTTTTAGTCACAAACAATTTCTTCATGAATTTTAATTTTTTTTTCCAATGTTTGACAATAAAAAGGAACTTAAATCTCTTTTATTACAAAAAAAAAAAAAAAGAAAAAATAAATAATTATAAAAATATTATTAATACAATTCGAAAAGAAGACACAGAATAATTTTTTTTATTAAAATGTAACCAAAAATACTGTTTTATTTAAATTAATATATTTTAATTTTAAATCATGTTTTGAAATATAATTGTTGAAAATAATTATCTTAAAAACTATCTGAAAATTTGATAATCAATTTTTTACACTAGATAGGATGAAAAAAGGACCTGTAAATTCACCCTAATTAATTTGAACCTAAAAACAAACGTTGAGTTTTCCCAGTTGAAGTCTCGTTGGGGTAGAATTTTGGGAAGGGCTAGAATTGAGCCGAACCGCAAAAATGAAAGCCAAAAAAGCTGTCCAAAACCAGATGTCTTCGTCTATCTTTTAGAATTAGATATCAAACTTTGGAAAGGGCTAAGCTGAGCCCAACCACAAAAATGCTCCAGAATTTTATACGTATGCTCGTTTTATATGTATTGCTGAGCAATAAATCCATTGTAACTGATGTTGACATGTTTCTTTTTCTTTATTGTCTGAGATATTCTTAATTAGTTTAAAATTTATCAATTTTTGTTTTATATTTTACCATCAAAATAGTAAAGTATGAAAAATCATTCTAAAATTCAAAACAAAATAAAAATAGTCTAAACTTGTTGAAAAAACTATAAATTTGATTTAAATGTGAATTTTAAAATCGACTTGGAGCACACTTGCTTTAATTTGTCTCTTCCCTGCATTTCCTTTCAGGCTGACGTTGTCAGTATGAAGCTGCACTTTTGTGAACATACGACTTCTGGATTTGGAGCTGTCACTATGCCGTGCCAAATTTTATTTTTTCTAAGTACCAAACCGTCATAGCCTTTTGCAGGGGGAGGGACTTGGGACCCCCCCCCTCACTCGGGTACACTTTACTGCGGACGGGTCGGTGAAGTCTGCACGTTCTGGGTGTACTTAAGCAAAATTCTAAAGCGGTGTGTTTTATTTTTATTCTACCCTTTTTCTATACTGATTGTGGCACTAGTGCAATTTTCTTACTTCAAAACCACGTGCTTCCTATTTAAACTAATTTAAAAATATTTTTTAATTATTTTTTATTTGTTTTTTTTTTACACTTTTTAAATAATTAATTAAATAAAATTGAAAATATCATATATTAAAATGAAATATTTATATTATTAAAAAAAAATATACAATTTAATATAAACAGTCATATAATGTATAAATAGTAATATTTTAATTTTCTTGTTTTGATGATTCTCTACTTTTATGGGTAAAACATCACTTAAACTTACTCACTTTGCTGGAAATGTATTTAAGTTGTGGTTGTGGTACTATTAGCGACTCTTAATTTGGTATCACTATCTGTTCCAAATATCTGAAGACGCCCTTCCTTCAAGTCTACCGCAGTAGTAAGCGTCTCGCGTATTCTCAGCTATCCAGCTGAACGACTATCAGTTGTACGACTATCAGGTACGTGCAGAAAAGTGGTCAATCAATTAGCTGTAGAAGGCGTTGATTTGTTAAATGTGATAATAAAAAATCAGCGCAGTGTCATTGTTAAAGTTTGGGATTTATTTGAGGTTTAACTTAGTAAATTATAAGTTGTCGTACAAAGACATCTCTTAGCCAAATGGACCGCTGTGCTTTTCAATTTGCAATTCATAGGCTGTAGGGATGACTGGGGTAGTTACTTGTCAATTGGGCTGTGTCCGCTATTTAAAGCCATAGGCTTATCGCCCATTTCGCATTTATTTTGTATGTCGTTGTATTCTTTTTGAGCAAATTTAAAACTCTTTACGAAAATTTAGGGCAGCTCAAATATTTTCATGTTAGCAAAGAGTTTTTGACCGTCAGAGTTTGTTTTGGGCAACCATAAGCTGTAATGAAGTAACCTACCCGTATGATCTGGTTTTTTATTCTCTCCTGAATATGGCTGTTTCTTTCTCTTGACTTATGCTTCAATTTATTATAGAGTGATGAGCTACATAGATGAAAAAGATTTCTCGAAAATTGCAGTAAAGCCAACGCAGACTATACGGTTATATATTATCCTTTGAACATAGTTAACTTATTTTTTTATTATCTTTAAAGTATAATATTTTGTAAACAAAATTATAATCATAAAATAAAAACGATCCAGAACTTAAGAAAGAGACTGAAATACTACTCTAATAGAAACGTTAAAAAGAGTTTTTGTTCAGACAGTAGTTTAACAAAGAAAAATGGTTAGAGGAGGGAAAAGTGCTGACCAACAGAGCTTTCTTTCAGAGTGGGGGAATAAGTTTTTTAAAGGTCATTTTCGATTAGTGATTTCGAGTAGTAGTATGTTTTAGTGTTTCTGTTTTTTATTAGTTTAGTCTGCCAATGTCTTATATACTCATTTGTAGGTGATTAGCGTTTTTCTACCCGGGGGTCAAATTGCTGGCACGGTGGGCCAACCTACGTTATTAAACACGTTATGCTCGGGTGGGATAGTAGTATATATTTGATTATAAAAAAATTCTTTATTTTTTTATATTAATTTCCTAGTCTTCTTATTTTTGTACTTAAAAGATTGTTTCTTTTTTTTTGTATTGTTTTTTAGTGTTATATTATAGGATAAATTAAAGATTTATGTATAATTTTTTCATGTTAGAACGTTTATTACACCTCTAGATAAGCCTAAGAATCCCCTAATTTTAATTTAGTAGATCATTGGCCCCCCCCCCCACAAAATTCCAAATTTATTCCAAAATTCCCTCTGATAGGATACATCCCTGCCTACTAGTAAGAAAAAAAATAACATTGGAAAAATTCTTCACAAAATGCAGGCGGGGGGGGCTCATTCACATTGACTGAGGAGTGGATGCTCTTTTTTTTATTTCCTATTTTAGATTTTTTTGGTAATACATACAAAGGAGTCTAAAGCTCAAATATATCAGTTTTTCCCTGAGTAATATTAAAATATTTTTTTCGTAGGGCGTACAGACAAAGCGATAAGCCTATAGGAACCAGTAATTTTTAGGTCAACCCCTTCCCTCTACTACTTTTTTGAAGAAATACCAATTGGTCTCGTATAAGCCTAAGCTTTCTAAAATTTACAACATAGATAATTAACTATACATACTTTTATTAGTAATATTTATTATATAATTCATGTAATTACTCAACAATAATTGCCCGGGGTCAATAGTCCCAATGATTATTTAAATGAACTAAGACACATTTGATACATATCAATGTGTTTATACAGTATGTTGTATATGAATGTTTCTCTTAAACCCGACTTATAACATATACAGTTAGCGCTTAGTTGCATATATAGTTTATAAATCACTACCATCTAGTTTTAAATTATCATACATGGTCGACGTAGAATTTTGGAATAAACTTCAGAATACCATTCGACTAGATAGACATTAATGCACGTTAGATTCGTAGGCACTGATCTTTTTCAGTTATAAATGATCTATTTTTTTTTTCGAAAAGTATTAGGTATTATATATAATAAAAAAATTAGTGACATACTATGACACAAATAAAAGAGTTATCAAACATTGAACAGACTGTAACTATTATTATTAAAAAAAACGAAAAAAAACGAAGCTAAGACATATAGGGTGGACCTAGTGATGTGATTATAAGATATTGAGATTGTTTGGTTAAACTCTTAAATAAATTTTACACTGTCAATTTTATAAATTTCTCTCTACACGAGATTAGGAAACAATGTGTTTCCTATCCTTCTAAGCTCGAAGTAACATTTAGAATTTTTTTTCATTTTTAATCTTGGAATTTATGATGAACACTGATTTTGGGGAATGATTACTCTGAGCATACTTATAGAAGTTCATAGTTTTATTATAACTTCGATTATCTAGTCACGAAAATATAATATCCCCCAAGAGTATTTCTTTTTTATTCTAAGATCGGCGGACAATAGTGTTTGTGAGTATGTCTTTAAATTGCCATTTTACTCCTTTAATGTCTATTTTCCTATGTATTTTCGGAGACCAGACGGCGTGTCCATGACGATCAATAAAAGATCAAACAGATAAAAATCCCTTTAAGACAGTGTTTGAAACTGATTAATTTCACGGAAAATGTGACCGAGCTATACGGTATTTTTTATGAATTTCTATGACTGTTTGTGAAACACTGTCTATTAAAAGGATTTTTATCCTAATTTGAACTTTTAATTATTTAGTCTGTTTGCTTGTTGTAAGTTGTGCCCTGGGGACATATAAAGTTTTTATAGAAGCTTGGTCATATAAACTTCAGACGGTGCTAATTGGATTGGTAATCAGATAATCTAATTATATTTTTAAGAGTCAAAGGGATCATAGGGCAGCTACTATAGCTTGTTCGTATGTGCAATAGAGTAAATTGAAGCTTTTATGAATTTTAATTTTGGGATATCAACCAGTTAATTTACTTACTAATATTTGAACTCCTTCTTTTTGGTTTTCTTGCTTCTTTCTTTCTATAGTATATATATATATATATATATATATATATATATATATATATATATATATATATATATATATATATATATATATATATATATATATATATATATATATATATATATATATATATGTATATATATATATATATATATATATATATTTATCTCTTTTTTAGGGCAGCTTTGTTCGTTCAAAGTATTTTCATGAAAGCTTATGCCAACAGAACAAAAGAAAAGATTCTCTATGCTACTGACACTGGCAAATCACTTGGTTTTTCAAATCAATCGGCGCACATCTTCTCCTAATCTTTTAAACCAGAAGCGAGTATATTGGTTTTTTTTTAATTAGCTAAAAATTTTTATTGTTTAAAAAAACAAAAAAAAGTCAAATTTCAAAAATCAGTAAAAAACCAAAAGCAAACAAATAGAAGTTTTCAAAGTCATTAACAATTAGCAGTGGAAAATTTACTACATATTATATTTAAACTTACACTAAAACTACTTATACAGGAAGAAGAAAACAGAGCCAAATAGAAAACATAAAGTTACTAACGTATTATTTAGAAATTGCTTAATTCTTCTTATAGATAAACTAATAATATATGCGTGTGTGTGTTGCTTGACGAACGAAAATTTATTAAACTATGTGTCTGTCATTTTAATTATATGAAAATTGGAGTAAATATACTATTACTATAATTTTACGAGCGTGTTTCAAGTTGGTTTTAATGTTAATTTCTTCTTCTATACGTTGGGCCTTATTATTTTGCATAATCGGTTTCCGACCTTTGGTCGTACATTCTCTAAACTCAGATTGGCATTTTTCTGTTGATATATAGTACTGGGTGTCAGTATCTTTAGTAAAGGGTTTGTACAGGATTGTGCTTAAGTCTTTGACCTTCGCAGTTTTGGAATACATCTCACTGGAATACTTACTTTCTTTATTTTAGATGTGTATCCTTTAGGTATGGAAATCAGTGCATGACCTCTTGTTGCGGTTAAAATTAATAATGCTTTGAATAAACTGGTATTCAAATAAATACTAATAGATACTATAAATATCAACTAGTATATTTATTAATTGGGACAGGATCATTATCAAATATTTATAATTTTAAATAATGACATCGCTGGACCACTTAGAATTTGTAATTGTCTTACAACTTTAGAATTAATCATTTTTAGGATATGTTTATTTTTTTAATAGTATTTTGAGGTTTAGATCGTACTTTAGTGGAAAGGTGTACGTGTAGCTAGTTTTTTCATATATCTTATTTCAAGATAACTTAAGAACAATACTCTATAATATTTAAACAAAAGCTTAAAACATATTCATGTTTTTTACCTGTATTTTTTATAGTATAAAAAGAAAAGATTAACCATTATGATCGATGTCAATACTAATCGAATGTTTTATAAATTCTTCAGCCTATGTTTAAAGATTCGTAGTTATTTTTACATAAAGTTTTTATTTGTATATTTATATCTTTATTTTATATATCTGAAATGTCGCTATTATAATTACTTAACAGAAAATTGCAAAAATGTCATTGGTATGACTAGTGTCTTTATTACGTGTAATTATGTAACTATACCATATAAGCAGTTTTATAATTCAGAAGAGAAACGAGCTCATGAAATTATATTATAACACTTATAGGTATTCGTTTATTATATCTTCAAGCACCATCGGGATGGCTCTTTTTAAAATCCGACACACATTTTGATCTTGAAAGATTGTTCCAAAGTTTGGTTTTTCCTTTAAGAATAATAGTGATCAAAGTTTTAGTTAAAATTTTTTTGTATACGCTGTGTTTAAAAATGCGGATTTTGTGATACCCCTGAGAATGGAGAAAAATTTTTACAAAACCCTGAATAAGAGTGTCATTGAGCAATTAAATTCTCCTATCAGATCATAGTTATTATTTGTATATTATTTAGTTCTCATCATATTTGTATATATATTGGATGGGTTATTTATGCTTTGTGTGTCTAAAGAGAGTAAACATATATTAGAATCCATATAAATTAATAAATTATAATAGTTTCTTGAAATTACATGTTTTAGGTCACCTTTCCTAACAGTAATATGCACAACAAATTTTTTTCAATCACAAGATATCGAGATCTCCTGTGGGACATGTTGAGAGGGATAGAACACTGACTGTATATGACAAAGGACCGATCGAAAAAGATCGTCAGTTTCTGTGAACAGTATCATTCAAAAAAAAAACAATGTCTTTCAGACTTTGTTTTGCCACTACTTTACTTACATTCATACAACCTTGACTCTGGTTGGGTGTTTTTTTACATCCTTTGTCTGTATGATTGTTGTCGGGCCGCCGAGCGTTCGTTGCAGTCGTTGCCCAGTCTGCGTTTAGATTAAGTCGGTCGTTAGTAGTAGTAGAAGTTCTTTGTTTCCATATAATATAAAATATAAATGATATTCAGTATTTTAGTGTATACTTTAGCGGAGTCTGATTTCTTGTCGTAAGTTTTTTTTGATCGTCTAAAAATGATTCTCTTATATAATCATAGGTTATTTTTAATAAATTTAAAAGAAAAGTAAGACTTTACATAGTTGTAAAAGGCCATATTATTACGCTTGGCAGAAATATGGATGACTAAATAAGAGGGATTACCTAGCACATTGATACAAAATTAATAACGAATATACAAATAATTAACTTTGTAACGTGTATTTAATAAATAACAGTGAATTGTTAGAAATCTCCGAATATTGAATTTATAACGTCTTGGCAGTACTCTGTATCTTTGATTAAATCGCACGCGAACCGTGAAACGGTTCTGGACGTTGTTTGTTTACCGGTTGCTGTTTTCTTGGTTATACCATGGTGTAAATTTTTGTCCCGGCTAAAATCATTTTCCCTTGAAAGTAATTCTGTTAAATGTTTAATTAAGATATATCTAAAAATTTGCTAATAACAAAAAAAAACAACTATAATATTTATCAAATTTTTCCTTTAGCATCGTAATAAATTATTATATATATTTAACAGGTATTATTTAATTTAAGTAGAAAGCAAGATCTTTTACAAGTATATTGAAACGAACATCATCTTGATAGGTGTTTTTCCATGGCGTATTATATCTTTCTTTTAAACATGTATAAATTTCAATCAAATATATGCAACAAAACTTCAATTTTACAAAGAATAAATCTACAATAAAATAACATTAAAGTTAGAAACTAGTAAAGTTATTGTATAAATTTTTCATATTTTTATTATCTTTCATTTATATATGATTGTATATTTATTAAAATCACTTTAGTACATGGCGAGTTAATATTATTTTATTATTTAAAGATTACATACAAAATATTAAATTTTACACAATAATATTTTTTTGTCTCATAGAATAATCAATAACTTTGCTTATTTTTTAATCCATGATTTATTAAAATGTAATTATTGTTAATATAGTAATTATTTTTTTTTTATAATTTATTATTTTAGAGTTATTATTATTGTTAAGAAAGATTGAGTAAAATAAAGAATACAGGCTCATCACTAAGAAAGACATAATAGTGTCACAGGAGGTAAGCTCCAACTTCTGACAGTCGGGTCTCCTTTTTAGAGAGTCACATCCCTTTCGGGTATGATTATATTTCGGTGGTGTACTCCATAGCGTGTTTTTTTTTATATATATATTCGGTTTGTGTTGGTCGTTTCAGACATTTTGTTATGAGATAATTTTGTAGACTATTTAGCTAAACGGACCATTTGTGAGAAAAAAATCTTATAATAAAAAGGAGAATGATAAATAATAAATATAAAACATAAATATTTTATTTGTCATATGCGAAAGATTATCGAATCTTTATAATTCATTGTAGTTTTAATGTTGTGCACATGTTGTACATCCATTCTAAGACATGAAAAATTCTTATGCTATAATTAATTTATTTTTTATAAATAAATTTAAATAATTATCTCGTAAATGTGAATACTATTATTATTTTATTTTTCAATAGATCTGATGTCGATATGTATCTTTATTGTATGTCGTGATCGACTATAAATGATCGAAGTCCAATCTTTGTTTACATACGTTAACTTTCCCTTTTGAGTTATTTATAAAGCCGAATAATAAAGCAGTTTCTTTGATTTAGCTATTAATCTTTGATAGTAAAATTAGTATATGATTTTTAAAACAATACGGCTTCTTATAACAAGTCTACTAACCTTAATGACAAAAAACATACTTCTATGCAATATAATCACTTATTGCGACTATTTTATGACTGTTATACTCATAACAAAATATATAAAGACAACTCATGGTCATGTTAATTCTTATTGTGACTCTGTTAACATACAGTGAAAGACACAAGGTGTTACTGCTGTCTTAGAAGACTTTGTTAAATAGCCTTTTAAATCAAAACATCACGATGTTTCTACCGATGATTCAAAAGTAAATAACTTAACATAGTGTCAGGTTAATAGTTTAATTATATGACATTATGCCATATGTTTCGTAACAAATGTATGAAATATTTTAAGTTATAGTTCGGTAAACGATACTTTTTATAGTAATGACAACTAAGGTTGTAAAAATCAAGCAGATATAGAAGTGAAAAATTATATTGAAAAAAAAATCTTAATAAATGGGTGTCAGTTATTTGGTAAGACATGAATGATTCTTTATTTTGATTTTAATTGCAAATTGGTATTAAAACTTTAAGTAATAGGTTCTTTTTTAGTAACGTAGGTTAATAAGAAACTTCTATTTATATTTAATAAAATAATAATCTTTGTAAAAAATTTTAGTACAGACATGATAGAACATTGATCTACACAGATTTTAGCAGAAGGGCCGTAGTGACTGTCCCACAGCAGAGTGTGGGCTCCTAGAGGTTCAGATTAAAAAGAATCAAAACATAGATGTTGTTTCTAATTACATATTATTCTAATTATAATATTAATGTTATTTTTTATCATATTTAATATTATTTAATAATGCATCGATACACATCACATTGACACCAGACTGAGTATGACTGGGGAAATTAGGTCCTCGATTAAAAAAGAGTAGATATTTTTGTATTTACAGTTTTCTTCACAAATTTCGACAGTGACATGATAATCTAAGATTACACATTAGTAATTGATTGTTGATTCACACCGTTAATATTATATTTTTTCTTGACAAAATATTTCGTTGGTACAAATCTTGAAAATGTAATTTGATACCCAAGAACATTAATTATTATATTAATAATGGTGTCAAATCTTGTCATACTTGAAATACGTCATTGAACTTGTCAATCAGGACATATTCTGATATTACCTTAATTACCTCCCGCTGAAGTGTATCGACGCACCAGGCCACATTTGGTTACAGTTTATTTCAAACGATACTAACCTAGTCTGCCATTAAATCTAATTCATAATTGGTTAAACGATTTTAATGTAGACACACTAAAGAACATTTGTTGTTTAGTTGAAATTGTTAGGAAGCCACGACTATCGTAACATAAATACAGTGTTTCAAAATTTTGTCCTCTTTTGTTTCCACCCTCCCAATCGTTTGATATCTTAAGTTCGTGATTTGAGATCCTAAATAAGACTCTTTGGAGGTATGTAATTTGCTTATGTCGGTCAGAAGTTGTAAATACAACGTACTGTAGTTAGAACCATACAATTTAAATACACCAATTTTAAAAGTTATAAGGAGAAAGTAACGTAATGTAATGACGATTACTTAATTACATTTACCGAAAGTAAGATGACGTTCAGTCCATCGTAATAGGAACAGAAACATGCACGTCTATACTATTGTACCGATTGATTCGTATTCGTTATGTCCTATTTATCTCGTATTACTCTTTAACTGTAAACCTAATTATTACCTGAAGCGGGGTTATACAATTTTAACAGAATACAGTAACACTGATCACCAAAGGACTCCAAGCAAACATGCTGCAAGTTATATTATAACGTGCATCGTTAGTTTTAAGAAGAATGATAATTTCTTGATTCTTTTGTATTATATAAATAAATATTCAGAGTATCCCAAATGATTTGTATGGTAATTTATAAATGGTAATTATTGTATTATTGCGCTTTTCACCTCTTAACATGTATATTATTTGTGTTAAAACCTGTTAGCTTGCAAGATAAAAATTATTTTTTCGATAGTGAAAACTAGTGTGTACTTTAATTAAAGAACAATGACTATGGACTTCAAATTTCAATATTTAAAAAACAATACAAAGTATGTTTACTTAATTTTTTATTTGAATAACGAAACATATATATATTTTTTTTTATTTTTTTTTAGCATTTCTCATAATAAGTTATTGTTTTTTTGAAATTTCTTTTTTTTTGTTGCGGTTGTTTTCCAAAAAAACATTTTAACATTACGTCAACGTAGTCCGGTTAATCAGGTGCTACGAATTTACATTGCCAGATACATTGAACGTTCAAATAAAAAAAGAAAAAAAAAGAAAACCCACTATTAGAATATTATAGGTGCGGAACGATAAGTCCATTTGCGTTGATTGCTTTTTATATTTGTTTTGTACGTGGTTATATATGACTTGGTATGAGTAATTTGTTAAATATTTACTTTTTCTACACTATATTAAGTATAGAAGATTATATAAATAGGTATTTGGTCATAATAATTGTAAGTAAAATACTATTTTAAAGTTACTAAAAAAAGGAGGCCTTTTTTATAATTCAAATTTTTGGTTTTATGATTCATATAAAATAATATTAACAAATAATTCAAGAATTTTTATAATAATAGAGATTACAATTTTCTAATTTAAAATAAATTAATATTAGAAATTTTTAAATTCTCGATTATACCTATATATTACTTTGTATATTATCCTGAAAAGTGTCTATAAAAACCCTCTTCAAGATATTTAGTTATTTATGATAGATGCACGATAAACCCTAACAGATTTAAGATAAACAGAACTCTATTTCAGTTCTTTTTTGTTTCTCGAACTAATTGTGACAGCTGTAAACATCTAAGTAAGACATCATACAACCAGGATTTTGTCTAACACGCTAGTTTGATTGAAATAGTATGTCTAACATAACAATGGTAAAAGAGCAACTAAGGATAAGATCTACCTCATAGAAACAATTTATTAAAGCTAAATACTTCATATATGTGACCAGTTAATCTATCAATTGTTTTACCTCTAGATAAGATTTTAAATCTGATTATCTATATTGTTTTAGTTCAGAACATTTTAGAACGAATAGTTGATCTTATGCGTTTTGTTTATCGTTAAATAAAACATATTTGATTTTTAAAAAGTTACAAAATAAAGTGTCGATCTAGGGAATCTTTCTTAAGTAATGTGTTCTCTCTTTTTTGTAAATTTAATATAAATTACATAAACATTTAAAAAAAAAAAATTAACTCATAAGTAAAAAACAGTTAGTGTAAAGAAATGTAAGTAAGGAGCGAC
>NW_028297431.1:1996761-2033344 GCF_049724085.1 Artemia sp. Qi Xiang Cuo | reverse complement strand
TTTTTGTGTGTGTAAGTTTTTGTGTCCGTGTTAGTTTCTGTGTGTTTTTAAGTTTTTGTGTGTGTGTAAGTTTTTGTGTGTGTGTTTAAGTTTTTGTGTGTGTGTAAGTTTTTTGTGTGTGTGTATGTTTTTTGTGTGTGTAAGTTTGTTTGTGGGTTTAAGTTTTTGTTTGTGATGTAGTGGATTTGTGTTTTTATGATTATTTTTTTGTATATGATTTTGTGTGTGTGTAAGTTTTTTTTTGTACTTAAGTTTTTTGTGTGCTTGTAAATTTGCGTCTTTATGATAGTTTTTGTTTGAGTGTGTTATTTTGTATGTGTGTCTATGTTTTTGTGTGTTTGTTTTAATTTTTTTGCATTTCTTAGTTTTTGTGTGTGTGTGTAAGTTTGTGTGTGTGTGTAAGAGCATGTGTGTATGAAATTTTTTTTGTCTTTGCTTCATTTTGTTTGTGTGTGTAAGTTTTGGTTTGTTTTTATGTTTTTGTGTGTGTTTTATTTTGTTTGTGTTCTTAAGTTTTTGTGTGTGTGTTTTTGTTTGTGTGTGTGTTAGTTTTTGTGTGTGTGTAATTTTTTGTGTGTTTTTAAGTTTTTGTGTGTGTGTATGTTTTTGTGTGTGTGTAAGTTTTTGTGTGTGTGTAAGTTTTTGTGTGTGTGTAAGTTTTTGTGTGTGTGTAAGTTTTTTTGTGTGTGTAAGTTTTTGTGTGTGTGTAAGTTTTTGTGTGTGTGTAAGTTTTTGTGTTTGTGTAAGGTTTTGTTTGCTTCTAAGATTTGGTGCTAGTGTTAGTTTTTTTTGTTTGCGCGTTATTTTTTATGTGTGTGTAAGTTTTTGTGTGTGTTTGTAAGTTTTTGTGTGTGTGTGTAAGTTTATATACGTGTGTAAGATTGCGTTTGTTTGTTAGTTTGTTTGTGTTTGTGTCAGTTTGTATGTTTGTGTTTTTTAGTTTCTGTGTGTGTAAGTTTTTTTGTGTGTGTATTCGTGTTGTTGCTCTTAAGTTTTTTTTTTGTTTGTTTTATATTGTTTTCTTTTATAAGTTTTTTTGTTTGTTTTTATTTATTATCGTTTTTGTATTTGTGGTGTTTTTGTTAAGTTTTTGTGTGTGTGTAAGTTTTTTTTGTGTGTGTAAGTTTTTGTGTGTGTGTAATTATATTTTTGTGTGTTATTTTGTTTTTTTTTGTAAGTTTTTTTGTACGAGTGTTATTTTATGTGTGTGTTTTATCTTTTTTTTGTTTGTAATTGGTTACGTCCGTTTTAGTTTTTTTGTGTGTGTCAGTTTTTGTGTTTGTGTACGTTTTTGTATGGTTTTTTGTTTTTTTGTGTGTGCGTGTAATAATTTGTGTGTGTGTGAGTTTTTGTGTGTGTACCGATATAAATTCTATTTTCATAAAATAATATAAAAATTTCAACTTCAATTCAGATTTTTCTCAAACAGATGAAAGAATTTAAAATACTGTTCTAAATTTTTCATAGAAGATAGAAAAGTTCAAGTTCTCCTATGAATTTTAACAAATAACATAATTCAATTCTATTTTCTCCAGAGAAAATAAAAAGCTTCCACTTCATTTTTAAGTTCACCAAGACATGAAAAATTTAAAGTTCACTTCTAAATTTTTCCGTAGAAAATAGTAAAAGTTATACTATGATTGTGATTATTTTCCATGAAGATAAAAAGTTTCATTTTAATTCTAAATTTTCTTAAATTCAATTCCGACCTTTCTCAAAGAGATGAAAAAATTTAAAGTTCTGTTCCAAATATTTTCCCGGAAGAAGAAAAGTTAAACTTCGACTCTGAATATTCACAATAAAAATGAAATATGTTATTGATCGATTCTTTTTTCCCAAAATAATATAAAAATTTTTTACTTCAGTTCAAAATTTTATCAAAGAGATGAAAAAATTTAAAATACTGTTCCAAATTTTTCATAGAAGATAGAAAAGTTCAAGTTCTCTTCTTAATTTTACCAAAGAACACAATTTAATTCTAATTTCTCCAAAGAAAATAAAAAGCGTACACAGATTATTTACCATGAAGATAAAAAGTTTCACTGTAATTCTAAATTTTCTTAAATTCAATTTCAACCTTTCTCAAAGATATGAAAAAATTTAAAGTTCTGTTCCAAATATTTTCCCGGAATAAGAAAAGTTCAACTTCGATTCTGAATTTTCTCAATGAAAATGAAATAAGTTATTGATCAAGTCTATTTTTCTAAAATAATATAAAATTTTACAGTTCAATTCAGATTTTTCTCAAAGATATGAAAAAATTTAAAATACTGTTCTAAATTCTTCCATAGAAAATAGAAAAGCTTCCAGTTTCAGGTATAAATAAATATTAATCAATAGTTAGACATAGATTTACTTCAGTTTAGGTTAAGTTAGGTTAGGTTAAGTTATCCTACGTACGCGCTCGTATGAGCTAACCTAACCTAACCTAACTTAACCTAACTTAACTTAATCTAGCCTAACCTAACCTAATTTAATCTTTTTACCATGTTTAAGTTCGGTTAGGTAAGCTTATCATGAGCGCTCGTGATAAGTTTACCGAACCTAACCTAACTTAAACATGGAGAAAAGTTTCTAATTATTTATTATTATTTATTTATAACTAACCTAACCTAACCTATTTTTTTTGGTGGTTAGATGAGTGAACTGAATTTAAGAAAAATTAGAAAAGAAATGAAACTTTTCATATTCGTAGTAAATAATCACATTCATACTGTAGACACTCCTATCTTCTTTGGAAAAATTTAGAATTTAGCTTTATATTTTTTATGTCTTTGAGACCTTATGAACTGAAATGGAAGCTTTTTCATTTTCGATTGTCAATTTCAGAATTGAGCTAACTTTTTTTCTCTTGTCTAGGAAAATTCAGAAGAGAACTTGTACATTTTTCACTTCTTTGAGAAAATTCAGACTTAAAGTGGAGTTCTATATTTTAATGAAGAATATTCAAGATCAAATAAGAACTTTTCCTATCTTCTGTGAAAAATTTGGAACAACGTTTAAAATTTTTTAATCTCTTTGATTAAAATTTGAATTGAAGTGGACAGTTTTACATTATTTTATGAAAATAGACTTGATCAATAATTTATTTCATTTGCATTTAGAAAATTCAGAATCGAAGTTGAACTTTTCTTCTTCCAAACAAATATTTGTAACATACCTTTAAATTGTTTCATCTCTTTGAAAATTGTTGGAATTTAATTTAAGAAAATTTAGAATTAAAGTGAAATTTTTCATCTTTATGAAAATAATAAAAATCATAGTATAACTTTTCTTATATTCTATGTAAAAACTTAGAACTGAACTTTAAATTTTTTATGTCTTGGTAAACTTAAAAATGACGTAGAAGCTTTTTACTGTATCTGGATAAATTAGAATTGAATCATTTTATTTGGTGAAATTCATAAGAGAACTTGAACTTTTCTATCTTCTATGAAAAAATTTGGTACTGTATCTAAAATTTTTTAATGTGTTTGAGAAAAATCTGAATTGAATTGTAAAATTTGTTTATTATTTAGGGGAAAGAGAACTGATCAATATTTTTTTTCCTTTTCATTGTGAAAATTAAGCATTGAATTTGAGATTTTCTTCACTTTTTTGATAAAATTTAAAACTCAAGTGAAACTTTTTATCTTCATATAAAATAATCACAATCATAGTATAACTTTTCATATTTAGTAGTTGGAATTTTTTTTATCTTAATGGAAAATTATACGTGGAAGCTTTTTATTTTATATGGAGAAATTAGAACTGAAATATGTTCTTTTGTAAAATTAAGAAGAGAAATTGAAATTTTTTATATTCAATTAGAAATTTGGAACAGTATTTAAAAATTTTAAATATCTTAGAGAAAAATCTGAACTGAAGTAGAAACTTTTTATATTATTTTGGGACAATAAACTTGATCAATAACTTATATCATTTTCAGTGTGAAAATTCAGAATCGAAGTTGAACTTTTCTTCGTTCGGGAAAATATTTGGAACATAACTTTAAATTTTTTCATCTCATAGAGAAAAGTCTGAATTGAATTTACGAAAATGTAGAATGAAAGTGAAACTTTTTATCTTAATAGAAAATAATCAAAATCAAAGTATAACTTTTCATATCTTCTAGTGAAAAATTTAGAACTTAGAGTAAAATTTTTTATTTCTTGGTGATCTTAAAACTGAAGTGGAAGCTTCTTATTCTTTCTGGGGAAATTAGAATTGAATTAAATTATTTGGTAAAATTCAGAAGAGAACTTGAATATTCAAGATCAAAGTATAAATTTTCCTATCTTCAATGACAAATTTGGAACAGAACTTTAAATTTTTCATCTCTCTTTGAAGAGTCGGAACTGAATTTAAGAAAATTTCGAATTAAAGTAAAAATTTTGATCTTCACTGGAAATCGTCACAATCATAGTATTGCTTTTTCTATCTTCTACGGAAAAAATTAGAACTGAACTTAAAATTTTTTATGTCTTGGTCAACTTAAAACGCAAGCAGAAGCTTTTTATTTTCTCTGGAGAAATTAGAATTGAATTATGTTCTTTGGTAAAATTCAGATGAGAACTTGAACTTTTCTATCTTGTAAGAAAAATTTGGAACATTTTCAAAATTTAGTATTTTAAATTTTTTCATCTCTTTTACAAAAATCTGAATTAAAGTGTAAAATTTTATATTATTTTATTAAAATAGAATTGATTAATAAATTATTTCATTTTCTTTGATAGAATTCAGACTCGAAGGTTAACTGTTCTTCTTCCGGGAAAATATTTGGAACATAACTTTAAGTTTTTTCATCTCTTTGAGAAAGGTCGTAATTGAATGTAAGAAAATTTCTAATTAAAGTAAAACTTTTTATCTTCCTGGAAAATAATCTGTGGAAGCTTTTTATTTTCTCTGAAGAAATTAGAATTGAATTTTGTTCATTGGTAAAATTCAGAATAGAACTTGAACTTTTCTATCTTCTATGAAAAATTTTAAACAGTATTTTAAATTTTTTCATCTCTTTGAGAAAAATCTGAACTGAAGTGGAAACTTTTTATATTATTTTGGGAAAATATAATTGATCAATAACTTATTTCGTTTTCATTGAGAAAATTCAGAATCGAAATTGAACTTTTCTTCTTCCAGGGAAATATCTTGAACAGAACTTTAAATTTTTTCATCTCTTTGAAAAAGGTTGGAATTGAATTTAAGAAAATTTAGAATTAAAGTGAAACTTTTTATCTTCATGGAAAATAGCCACAATCAAATTATAACTTTTCCTATCTTCTAAAGAAAAATTTACAAGTGAACTTTAAATTTTTCAAGTCTTGGTGAACTTAAAACTGAAGTGGAAGCTTTTTATTTTCTCTGGAGAAATTAGAATTGAATTATGTTCTTTGTTAAAATTCAGAAGAGAACTTGAACTTTTCTATCTTCTATTAAAAATTTTAAAGTGTATTTTAAATTCTTTCATTTATTTGAGAAAAATCTGAGTTGAACTTGAAATTTTTATATTATTTTATTAAAATAGAATTGATATTGGTACACACACATAAACTTACACACACACAAAATCTTACACACACACACACAAAAACTGAAACCCACACAAACACTTACAAAAAAAAAAAATATTACACACACAAAAAAACTTAAACGCACTCAAAAACTTTTACACACAAGACATCGCATAAACAAACCCAAAAAATTACACACACACACAAAATCATTAAATAAAACAAAAACTTACACACACAAAAAAACTTACACACATATAAAAACTTACACACACAAAAAAAAACTGACATACACATACAAAAACTTACAAACACACAAAAACTTACACACACACAAAATCATACACACAAAAAATCAAACTAACGACACAACAAACAATTACAAAAAAAAACAAAATCTAACACACACAAAAAAGCTTACACACACACAAAAACTAAAACACACACAAAAACTTAAAAACACCAAAAAACTCAAACACACACAAACACAAAAAATTACACACACACAAAAAATTTCACAAACTCAAAAACATACACAAACACACACACAAAATTAATTAAAAAATCACATAAAACTTACACACACACAAAAACTTGACCACACAATAAATAATACCCAAACACAAATACTTACACACACAAAAACATACACACACACAAAAACTGAGACACACACATAAAATTACACACACAAAAAAAATAACACACACAAACAAAACTACACACACACACAAAACTTAATAAAACATAAAAAAATACACACAAAAAAAAACTTAAACACACACAAAAACGTACACACACACACACAAACTTACATACAAAAAAAAACATAAATACACACAAAAAATTAAAACACAAAAAAAACATACATACACACAAAAAAACTTACACACACACACACTTACACACACAAAAAACATACACACACAAAAACTGAAACAAAAACAAAAAAAAACAAACACTACATACACACAAACTACCATAAAAACAAAAAATAAAACAAACAAACTCAAACTTACATACACACAAAAACTTACATACGCAAAAAAAAAATTACACACACAAAAAAACTAACATACACACACAAAATTAAACACACACAAAAACATACACACACAAAAAATAAAACACACACAAAAACTTACACACACAAAAAAACCTTACAAACAAAAAAAAAATACATAAAAAAAAAAAAAACACACAAACAAAAAAAAAAAAACAAAAAAAAAAAAAAAAAAAAAAAAAAAAAAAAAATAAACAAAAAAAATAATTCACAAAATAAAAAAATAAAAAACAATAAAAAAATTAAAACACACACATAAACACACAAAAATTTTATATTATTTTTTGAAAATAGAATTTATATGTGCACAAACACAAAAACTATCACACACACAAAAACTTACACACACACACAAACAAAAACTCTAAGCTAAGACTCTAACCTAAAAACACTAAATTCTTAACTAAAACTAAACTAAACTAGAACTCTAACTGAAACTCAAAGGTAAAACATCAAACTCTTAACTAAAATTAAACTAAACTATAACTCTAAAAAAAACTCTAAGCTAAGACTATAAGCTAAAACTCTAAACTATAAACTAAAACTAAACTAAACTATAACTTAAATAAAAACTATAAGGTAAAAAATCTAAACTATTAAATAAAAATAAAATAGAAATCTAACTGAAAACCATAGGTAAAAAAATCAAACTCTTAGCTAAAATTAAACTAAACTAGAACTCTAACAAAAAAAACTCTAAGCTAAAACTCTAAACTCTTAACTAAAACTAAACTAAACTAGAACTCAAATTAAAACTCTAAGCTAAGACTCTAAGGTAAAACACCAAACTCTTAACTAAAACGAAACTAAAACTCTAACTGAAACTCAAAGGTAAAAAAATCAAACTCTTAACTAAAATTAAACTAAACTAGAACTCTAACAAAAAAACTCTAAGCTAAGACTAATCTAAAACTCTAAACTCTAAAATAAAATTAAGATAAACTAGAACTCTAACAAAAACTCTAAGCTAAGACTCTAAGCTAAAACTCTAAACTATTAACTAAAACTAAACTAAACTATAACTTCAAAAAAAACTCTAATCTAAGACTCTAAGCTAAAAACTCTAAACTCTTAACTAAAACTAAACTAAACTAGAACTCTAACTGAAACTCAAAGGTAAAACATCAAAATCTTAACTAAAAATAAACTAAACTAGAACTCTAACAAAAAAACTAAGATAAAACTCTAAGATAAAAATCTAAACTATTAACTAAAAATAAACTAAACTAGAAATTCAACAAAAACTCTAAGCTGAAAACTATAAACTCTTAACCAAAACTAAACAAGAACTCTAACTGAAACTCAAAGTTAAAACATCAAACTCCTAACTAAAATTAAAGTAAACTAGAACTCTAACAAAACACGGCGCATTCCTGCGGCGTATCCCTGCGGCGCATCCCTGCAGAGCTCCCTCCGACCCGCGCCGCATCCCCCTGCGGTGCATCCCCATGCGGCGCACTCCTTCCCCACGGTGCTTCTCGCGCCCGGGGCCCCGTTGCGGATGGGGGGGAGGGCCTTTGGGGGCCGGGGGGCCCTTTGAGGGTCTGGGGGCCCTTTGAGGACCAGAGGAGGGCCTTTGAGGGTCTGAGGAGGGCATTTGAGGGGCTGGGGCTCTATGGGAGCTTGGGGGACCTTTGAGTACCGGGGGCTTCCTTCGGGGTTGGGGTGGGGGATCGGAACCCTTTGGGGTTGGGGTAGAGGACCTCACAACACTGTTCAAATGGAACTTGTGTATTATAACGACCACAGAGTTTCACCCTAAAATTCACTTCTAAAACCTTTCCTAAAATCTTCTTTCAAAATGTCTCTAACTGTTTCGCCGAAATAATCCCATAAAATGGATAAAACGGTTTCGCCCAAATAATCCCTAAACATAATTTCAGCGTGTTCCTTTAGTTTGGCATCTCTGCGCTAACGCATTTCAAATTTCTAGGAAACCCTTTCCTACGTTAATCTCTTCATCTCATAACTAATCTCATCTCATAACTTCCCTAGCTAAACTATTAGGGTTTCGTTAGAATATCAATTTATCTCTCCGACTTAAAGCTCCGTGAAGCCGTATTTAAAAATAGAATTTCTATCTCTTTAGACTCCCGCATAATTCCAAGATAACAAGTGATGTCATTTATAATTCCTGACACTAAAGATCAATGAAGCCCTATTTCAAAATAGAATATTAATTTTTCTCTCTGACCTAAAGAACGTTTATCCCTCAGACCTAAGATTAAAGAAGCCATAATGTTTCTTAATTCTCCCCTTCGTGAATCAATAATTTCCCCTAGCGATTATGTAAATCAAGTTCTCAGGCCAGGCTAGCCAAACAATCTTATAACATTTGCGTCAAGCATGTCCATTCTCACTGACAACGAACAGACATAAAACAGGAACATAAATTGCTGTTGACATCCATAAATGTGACAAAGTTCCTGTTTTTTACTTCTCACTGACAAAAACCATAAAAACAGACATAAATGTGAGAAAGTTCCTGTTTTTCAATTTCACACTGACAAAAACCATAAAACATCCATAATTTGATGTTGACATCCGAGAAAAACATCAAATAAATTGAAAAACACACATAAAAATAAATTAAAACAAAAATAAATGTGACAAAATTAATTTTTTTTCAAGTGAGAAAATTCCTGTTTTTTCATTCTCACTGAGAAAACCATAAACCACGTGGTGGGGTCCGGAGTTATATATAGGTATCTACACATTGGGTAAAGTTTATAACTTTCAGCCCTCCCCCCCGGGACGTCGGGGAATTAAGTCACCCTAAGACAAATAATTATCATGTAGTCGACCAGGCTGAACAACATGGCAATCTCCAGAGTTTTATCGAGGGACTTTTGGAAAAAATTACCGTGGGACGAGGTCTAGTTGCCCTCCATTTTTTTGGTCACTTAAAAATGACACTAGAACTTTTAATTTTCATTCCAATGAGCCCTCCACGCGAATCAGAAAAATATATCTTGGTGTTAATTTTTTGGTTTGGAGCAAGGAATAAATATTTGCATAGAGGGTGGGGATTATGATTTGAACCATCCCAAATATCATGATTCTTAATGTTTTAAAATGACTTTTTTTCAAGTAATTCTCCTATTTTGTGTTTCCGATTATTTGCACCAATTCCTCCTGTTCAAAATAAAAAAATTTTCCCTTCTTAACAATTAATATAAGATAATTTCACTAAATTAAAGGGACAAAAAATTTAAACAGAGGGGCTTCTCTAAAAAAAAAGAGTGGCTTCTCTAAAAAAAAAGAGTGGCTTCTCTAAAAAGAAAATAGTCCAATAGAACTAAAAATGCCCTAGTGCAGAAAACTCTATTGAAAATAAAAATTTCTACAATTAGCTGTAAAATAAAAAGTATGAACAAATAATTAATTTTATTATATATATATATATACAATTACCCAAAATAAAAGACATAAAAAGAATAACTGAACCCAAATTTCATTATTAATAATGTTACATTGCTTTGAAAGCATAATTCATGTTTACGGCGCTAGTCACATCAGGTTTCATCAAAATGCCCATCAATTGTCACTCTTAACGAGGCCCAGACGTGGAGCTTTCTCCTACATTGTCCGGCTATACTTGCAGTCATCATTGGTCCTTTAGTCACAGTCACAGGCTCGATCCAATCGTGGTGGCAGGTTTTAACTGAAAAAAGAATATATTTAGACCAGGAATCAGACGTGCTTAACTTCTTTTTAAAAATTAATATCTTTTAGGTGGTTCTAATGACATTTTAACAACTGACAGTTAAGACGTTACTAAAATTTCAGAACAGGGGTAAAAAAAAAGTATTTACGCTTGCAGCAAACGTAATAAAATATAATATTAAGCATTTAATTATCAGTAAATGAAAATTCAATTTAAGAATTTGAAGATTTGGAGAGTTTCTGTGAAATCTGAGTGGGATGTGAAATCTCGGATAAACAGGTTCAGTTTTGAAGAGAATTTAGAACTTCTTGGATTTTCAGTTTCTTCCCAAGGAATCAGCTCGCTAGCAAATAAGCTTGATAGAGTCAGTATGATATCTAAAATCAGCTGTTTTTTTTCTTTTAATCGCACGGTTAATATAAGTTTAAAAAATGAATTAATACTTATAAGTTATTGATAAAATGGTCTAATTTTAATTTTGTTAAAAATAAGAATAAATTCTTTGAAAAAAAAGTAAATGAGAATCCCCAAATATATTTTTATCGTATTTTTATGTTATTTTTATATAAAGTTATGTCGATTATTTTTTAACGTTTTTTATAAATATACTTATAGATATTGTTTAAAAAGTATTGTAGTTTTGGCTGTGACTTTTATTAAATATTATCATGTCCAAAAATCTGTGTTGGGCGACACCCTTGCTGAGGGATTATTAATGTCAAACAATTCGTGGACACGAACTGAAATTAAGAAGTGACCCGGCTCAGTGGTAACCAAAACTCGAGAAAACAGACTTTCAATACCAATAGATGTATTAAAAGAATAAGATTTTAATGCTGATTTCAAATATGTAAGTTTCATCAAGTCTAGTGCTACCCATCAAAGGTTAAGCGCCTGATAAAGTTTGGCTGATTTTTGAAAAAAAGGGGGAAAGACCCCCTAAAAGCTAAAAAACCTTAATGAAAATCACACAAAAATACTCAGCGTATTAGATAACATTACTTCAGAGGTTTCAAGGCCCTATCTACAAAAATATGGACTTTTGCATTTTTTTTGCCAGAAGAAAGATCACGGATGCGTGTTTATTTGTTGTTTTGTTTTTTTTTCCTAGGGGTGATCATATCGACCTAGTCGTCCTAGAAGAGCGTGGGAGGGCTCAGTGGAATGAAAATTAAAAGTTCTAGTGTCATTTTTAAGTGACGAAAAAATGGAGGGCAACTAGACCCCATCCCACGGTAATTTTTTTAAAAAGTCCCTCGATCAAAATCTTGAGATGGCCATGTTGTTCAGCATGGTCGACTCCATGATAATTAGGTCTTTTAGGGTCACTTAATTCCCCGAAGTCCCTGGGGGGAGGGCTGAAAGTTATAAACTTTACCCAATGTTAACATATAAGTAGTAATAGTGGTAAAGGTCCGGCCAGTGATTGCGTAATATGCCTTACCACGGGCCAGGCATCTATATATTTGAACCCTACGCCTGAGGCATAGATATGTGTGTAGGTTTTTAACTAATTGGGGTTACCAGGGTCATTTGCCTATTACAATGACCTTCCGGTTTTTCTGGTAGGTAATTCTAATCTAGAGGTCAATACATCTTTCAAAGAGGAACGAGTACGCAATACCGGTCCTAGTGTGATTGATTTTTTGGACAATTGCCTTTAGTCAAGAATAGTTTGTTAGGAGTGTGTCGTTGCTAAAGCTAACTCTCATTGGAAAAAAGGGGCATAAAGCTTTTTGTTTTTGATAAGAATTGCACAATGAATGTATCGTTTGACATTGGCATTTTTTATGAGCCAATCAGAGGTTGTTCAGTATACGATAACTTGATTTGTGGTTGGGATTTGAATAAAAGAAATGGTTATGTTATTTGCTTGCGTGTATAGGAATTCCCATGTTATTTGCTTGCAGGTATAGATATTCCCTTGTTATTTCCTTGCATGTATAGGAATTCCCATGTTATTTTCTTGCGTGTATAGGAATTCCCATGTTATTTGCTTGCATGTATAGGAATTCTAATGTTATTTGCTTGCGTGTACAGGAATTCCCATGTTATTTGCTTGCATGCATAGGAATTCCCTTGTTATTTGCTTGCATGTATAGGAATTCCCATGTTATTTGCTTGCATGTATAGCAATTCCTATGTTATTTGCTTGCGTGTATAGGAATTCCCATGTTATTTGCTTGCATGTAGAGGAATTCCCTAGTTATTTTCTTGCATTTATAGGTTGTCACATGTTTTGGTAGAGCTTTTATATTTAGTCACTATGTTTTTGCGAGCTTGGTTATTATACAACTGTGTATGTTATTGCTATTATATTAAATCACTACTTATTTGCTTTCGTGTATATTAAGTCCCTAGCTATTTTACGGCATGTATGGTAATTCACTTGTCATTTGCTTGCATGTATAGGAATTCCCATGTTATTTGCTTGCATGTATAGGAATTCCTATGTTATTTGATTGCGTGTATAGGACTTCCCATGTTATTAGCTTGCTTGTATAGGACTTCCCATGTTATTTGCTTGCATGGAGAGGAAGTCCCAAGTGCTGGTCTTGGGAGTATATGTCGTACATATGGAAGTTAGATAATGAAGAGTTATTCACATTGTATGGGATAGAATATTCATGTATTCAATTTTGATTCTCTTACACAAGTATAAAATCCCATTTTATATTTTTGCGCTTACAGTAAAAAAAAGGTTATTAGATAGCTGGTATTTGAACTAACATTTGAGTTGATATCAGGAATGGTACTTCCATGTGTATATTGATTGCTTGTATAGGAATTCCCTTGTTATTTGCTTGCTTGTTTAGGAATTCACGTGTTATTTGCTTGCTTGTATAGGAATTCCCATGTTATTTTCTTGCATGTATAGGAATTCCGAAGTTATTTGCTTGCGTGTATAGTAATTCCCATTATATTTGATTGAAGGTATAGGACTTACCAGCTGCAAATAAAGATATTATCTTTCAAAACATCTTTTTAGATATAATTAATATTAATTCCATGTTTAATTGAGAGCATGTATAGTTCGTTACATGTTATTTGCTTGCATGTATAGGAATTCCTATGTTATTTGCTTGCGTGTATAGGAATTCCCATGTTATTTGCTTGCTTGTTTAGGAATCCCCTTGTAATTTGCTTGCTGGTCTAGGAATTCCCAAGTTATGTGCTTGCTTGTATAGGAATTCCCTTGTTATTTGCTTGCTTGTATAGGAAATCCCATGTTATTTGCTTGCTTGTATAGGAATTCCCATGTTATCTGCTTGGATTTATAGGAATTCCCATGTTATTTGCTTGCGTGTATAGGAATTCCCATGTTATTTGCTTGCATGTATAGGAACTCCCCTGTTATTTGCTTGCATGTATATGAATTTCCATGTTATTTTGCTTGCTTGTATAGGAATTCCCATGTTATTTACTTGCATGTATAGGAATTCCCGTGTTATTTGCTTGCATGTCTTTCTGAGCCTCTTTTGGCTGTTTGTGTGTTTTCGGGCATTGTTTCTCTTTGTTGGATGTGTGCGTCTCTTGTCTCTTTGGGCTTTGTGTCTCTTTGACCTGTTTGAATCTTTTTGGGCTGTTTGTGTATCTATTTGAGCTGTTTTAGTCTTTTTGATATGTTTGTGTCTTTTTGGGCTGTTTGAGTCTTTTTTGGGCTGTGTTTGTCTCTTTGGGCTTCTGTCTCTTTGGGCTGTTTGTGTTTCTTTGGGCTATGTGTATCTCTTTGGGCTGTTTGAGTCATTTTGGTCTGTGTGTCTTTCTTTTGGCTGTTTGTTTCTTAGTCTTTCGTTGGTGTGTGTTGTCTGAAATCTATGATTTGGGATGTGTGGGTTGCTATTTTTTTACTTTTCTGAGCTGGATTTCTTAGCCATTCAAAGGTGTGTATGATATTTTCTTGATAAAACATAGCAGTGACTACATCAGATGGTTTTGTAGTGCAGTGAGTTGTTACTAGTAGTAGTATTTTCGTGTTTTTTTAAATCAATTCAAACTATAAATAAAATTCATTCATATTTTTTATTTATAAAAAATAGACTTGACTACATCAGATTTTTTTGTAGTGAAGTGAGATGTTACTAGTAGTAGTATTTTCGTGTTTTTTGCAAGCCATTCATACTATACCTTAAATGCATTCAGATATTTTCTTGATAAAACATAGCCGTGACTACATCAGATTTTTTTTTTTGACTTTTCGGAGTTGGATTTCTTAGTCTTTCATAGGTATGTGTTGTCTGAAACCTATGATTTGGGATGGGTGGTTTGCTATTTTCGACTTTTCTGAGCTGGATTTCTTACCCTTTCATAGGTGTGTGTTGTCAGAAAATTATGATTTGGGATGTGTAGTTTGCTAGTTGGACTTTTCAGAGCCAGATTTCTTAGTCTTTCGTTGGTGTGTGTTGTCTGAAATCTATAATTTGGGATGTGTGGGTTGCTATTTTTTTACTTTTCTGTGCTGGAATTCTTAGCCTTTCATAGGTGTGTATGATATTTTCTTGATAAAACATAGCAGTGACTACATCAGATGGTTTTGTAGTGCAGTGAGTTGTTACTAGTAGTAGCATTTTCGTGTTTTTTGCAGGCCATTCATACTATACTTTAAATGTATTCAGATATTTTCTTTATAAAACATAGTAGTGACTACATCCGATTGTTTTTTTGTTATGTTTATTTTTACTATTTTTTTTTTTTTCGTGTTTATTTTTTGCACACAATTAAAAACATAAATTAAATTAAATAATATATGAGATTTATAAAAAGAAGAAGTTACTCAAGACGTTTTGTTTTGATTGCATTGTGTTTTTACTTTTAGTATTACTTTCTTTTTTTTTTCAAGCCATTCATACTATACCTTAAATGCATTCAGATATTTTCTTGATCAAACATAGCCGTGACTACATCAGATGGTTTTGTATTGCAGTGAGTTGTTACTAGTAGTAGTATATTCGTGTTTTTTGCAAGCCATTCATGCTATACCTTAACTACATTCAGATATTTTCTTGATCAAACATAACCGTGACTAAATCAGTTTGTTTTTTAGTGCAGTGATTTATTACTAGTAGAAGTATTTTCGTGTTTTTTGAAATAGTCGTTATCAAATCTTATGTTGTTTTAGTACATTTAGTTGCTACTAGTAGTCGTATTTTCGTGTTTTTTTTTTTAAAGCCATTCAGACTATGCCTTAAACGCATTCAGATATTTTCTTGATCAAACAAATCCGTGACTACATCAGATAGTTTTATAGTGCAGTGAGTTGTTACTAGTAGTAGTATTTTCTGTGTTTTTTGCAAGCCAATCATTCTATACCTTAAATGCATTCAGATATTTTCTTGATCAAACATAGCCGTGACTACATCAGATGGTTTTGTTCTCAAAGAGATGACAAAATTTTAAATATTGTTCCAAATTTTTCATAGAAGATAGAAAAAGTTATACTTTGATATAATTCTAAATTTTCTTAAATTCAATTCCGACCTTTCTCAAAGAGATAAAAAAATTTAAAGTTCTGTTCCAAATATTTTCCCGGAAAAGAAAAGTTCAACTTCGATTCTGAATCTTCTCAATGAAAATGAAATAAGTTATTGATCAATTCTATTTTTTTTAAATAATATAAAATTTTCCACTTCAATTCAGATTTTTCTCAAAGAGATGAAAAAATTTAAAGTTCTCTTCCAAATATTTTCCCCGAAGAAGAAAAATTCAACTTCGATTCTGAATTTTCGGCCACATCAGTTTTAAGTTCATTCTCAGAGAGATGAAAAAATTTAAAGCTCTGTTCCAAATATTTTTCCGGAAAAGAAAAGTTCAACTTCGGTTCTGAATTTTCTCAATGAAAATGAAATAAGTTATTGATCAATTCTATTTTCCTAAAATAATATAAAATTTTCCATTTCAATTTCAAAAAGTTTCACTATAATTCTATATTTTCTTAAATTCAGTTCCGACCTTTCTCAAAGAGATGAAAAAATTTAAAGTTCTCTTCCAAATATTTTCCCGGAAGAAGATAAGTTCAACTTCGATTCTGAATTTTCTTAATGAAAATGAAATAAGTTATTGATCAATTCTATTTTCCCAAAATAATATCAAAATTTTCCACTTCAGTTAAGATTTTTCTCAAAAAGATGAAAAAATTTAAAATACTTCCAACTTTTTCATAGAAAATAGAAAGGTTCAAGTTCTCTTCTGAATTTTAACAACAAACACAATTCAGTTCTAGTTTATCCAGAGAAAATAAAAAGCTTCCACTTCAGTTTTAAGTTCACCAAGACATACAAAATTTAAAGTTCAGTTCTAAATTTTTCCATGTAAGATAGGAAAAATTTTCTTAAATTCAATTCCGACCTTTCTCAAAGAGATGAAAAAATTTAAAGTTCTGTTCCAAATATTTTCCCGGAAAAGAAAAGTTCAACTTCCATTCTGAATTTTCTCAATGAAAACAAAATAAGTTATTGATAAAGTCTATTTACATAAAATAATAAAAAATTTTCCACTACAATTCAGATTTTTCTCAATGAGATGACAAAATTTAAAATATTGTTCCAAATTTTTCATAGAAGATAGAAAAAGTTATACTTTGATATAATTCTGAATTTTCGACCACATCAGTTTTAAGTTCATTCTCAAGGAGATGAAAAAATTTAAAGTTCTGCTCAAAATAATTGCCCGGAAAAGAAAAGATTAGCTTCGATTCTTAATTTTCGCAATGAAAAATGGAATAAGTAGTTGATCAATTCTATTTTCATAAGATAATATAAAATATTAAACTACAATTCAGATTTTTCTCCAAGAGATGAAAAAATTTAAAATATTGTTCCAAATTTTTCATAGAAGATAGAAAAAGTTATACTTTGATATAATTCTAAATTTTCTTAAATTCAATTCCGACCTTTCTCAAAGAGATGAAAAAATTTAAAGTTCTGTTCCAAATATTTTCACGGAAAAAAAAAGTTCAACTTTGATTATGAATTTTCTCAATGAAAATGAAATAAGTTATTGATCAATTCTATTTTCCTAAAATAATATAAAATTGTCCACTTCAATTCAGATTTTTCTCTAAGAGATGAAAAAATTTAAAGTTCTGTTCCAAATATTTTCCCGGAAGAAGAAAAGTTCAACTTCGATTCTGAATTTTCTTAATGAAAATGAAATAAGTTATTGATCAATTCTATTTTCCCAAAATAATATCAAAATTTTCCACTTCAGTTCAAATTTTTCTCAAAGAGATGAAAAAATATCAAATACTTCCAAATTTTTCATAGAAGATAGAAAAGTTCAAGTTCTCTTCTGAATTTTACCAACGAACACAATTCAATTCTAATTTCTCAAGAGAAAATAAAAAGCTTCCACTTCAGTTTTAAGTTCACCATGACATAAAAAATTTAAAGTTCAGTTCTAAATTTTTACATAGAAGATAGGTTCCAAATATTTTCCCGGAAAAGAAAAGTTCAACTTCGATTCTGAATTTTCTCAATGAAAATTAAATAAGTTATTGATCAATTCTATTTTCCCCAAAAATAATATCAAAATTTTCCACTTCAGTTCAGATTTTTATCAAGTAGATTAGAAAAATTAAAATACTTCCAAATTTTTCATAGAAAATACAAGAGTCCTAGTTCTCTTATGAATTTTACCACCGAACAAAATTCAATTCTAATTTCTCAAGAGAAAATAAAAAGATTCCACTTCAGTTTTAAGTTCACCATGACATAAAAAATTTTAAGTTCAGTTCTAAATTTTTACATAGAAGATAGGAAAAGTTATACTATGATTTTGATTATTTCCTATGAAGATTAAAAGTTTCACTTCAATTTTTAATTTTTATCAAAGAAGTGAAGAAAAGTTCAACTTCGATTCTTAATTTTCTCAATGAAAATGAAATAAGTTATTGATCATTTCTATTTTCCCAAAATAATATAAAAATTTTCCACTTCAGTTCAGACAAAAGTTATACTATGATTGTGATTATTTTCCATGAAGATAAAAAGTTTAATTTTAATTCTAAATTTTAGTAAATTCAATTCCGACCTTTCTTGCTTGGCACCTTCCCAAATGAATGGGGATTCCCCCACCGCTTCCTACACATTGCAAAAAAGTGGGCAGTATTAAAACTCCACGCTTTAAACCAGACTGTTTTTTTTAGCTAAATCTTTGTAAACAGCCCAGTCTCTATTTCTGACCGTTTAAGTTTTGATTTTTTTTTCTATTTATCACAAACAATTTTCACTTAGTTACCTAAAACCATCTGACTTCGTTGTGGGGAGTAGTCATAAAACCCTTGGAAGTCTTTGCGGGGAGGAGTCATTGAACTCCTCTTGAATATACAGTACAGATATTTCATTCAAGAAACATGATTAAACACGTTTTGAAACTACATGCTATTTGCTTGCCTTTCCTTGGCATCTTTCCAAACGAGTGGGGATTCCCCACTGGTTCCTACACATTGCAAAAAGTGAGCAGTACGAAAACTCCACGTTTTCAACCAAACTGGTTTTGTAGGGGCCAATCAGGAGAGACATGCGCAGTCGACATAGCTTTATTTCATTTTTTTTAAGGTTAATTTAGACTAGGTTACGTGCGCGCACGTAACCTCGTGCGCTACCTTTTTTATCTTCTATGAAAAAGTTGGAAGTATTTTAAATTTTTTCATCTCTTTGAGAAAAATCTGAACTGAAGTGGAATATTTTGATATTATTTTGGGAAAATAGAATTGATCAATAACTTATTTCATTTTCATTAAGAAAATTCAGAATCGAAGTTGAACTAATCTTCTTCCGGGGAAATATTTGGAAGAGAACTTTAAATTTTTTAATATCTTTGAGAAAAATCTGAATTGAAGTTGAAAATTTTATATTATTTTAGGAAAATATACTTGATCAATAACTTATTTCATTTTCATTGAGAAAATTCAGAACCGAAGTTGAACTTTTCTTTTCCGGAAAAATATTTGGAACAGAGCTTTAAATTTTTTCATCTCTCTGAGAATGAACTTAAAACTGATGTGGCCGAAAATTCAGAATCGAAGTTGAACTTTTCTTCTTCCGGGAAAATATTTGGAAGAGAACTTTAAATTTTTTCATCTCATTGAGAAAAATCTGAATTGAAGTGGAAAATTTTATATCATTTTAGGAAAATAGAATTGATCAAAAACTTATTTCATTTTCATTGAGAAAATTCTGAATCGAAGTTGAACTTTTCTTTTCCGGGAAAATATTTGGAACAGAACTTTAAATTTTTTCATCTCTTTGAGAAAGGTCGGAATTGAATTTAAGAAAATTTAGAATTATATCAAAGTATAACTTTTTCTATCTTCTATGAAAAATTTGGAACAACATTTTAAATTTTGTCATCTCTTTGAGAACAAAACCATCTGATGTAGTCACCGCTATGTTTGATCAAGAAAATATCTGAGTGAATTTAAGGAATAGAACGAATGGCTTGCAAAAAACACTAAAATACTAATAGTAGTAACACCTCACTGCACTACAAAACCATCTAATGTAGTCACGGCTATGTTTGATAAAGGACAATATCTGAATGCATTTAAGGCATATTATGATTGGCTTGCAAAAAAAAACACGAAAATACTACTACTAGTAACAACTCACTTCACTACAAAACCATCAGATGTGAACACGATTATGTCAAAAAACACGAAAAAACTTCTACTAGTAACAACTCACTGCACTACAAAACCATCTGATGTAATCACGGCTATGTTTGAGCAAGAAAATATATGAATGAATTTAAGGTATAGCATGAATGGCTTGCAAAAAACACAAAAATACTAATACTATTAACAACTAACTGCAATACAAAACCATCTGATGTAGTCATGGCTATGTTTTATCAAGAAAATATCTGAATGCATTTAAGGTATAGTATGAATGGCTTGCAAAAAACAGGAAAATACTACTACTAGTAACAACTCACTGAACTACAAAACCATCTGATGTAGTCACGGCTATGTTTTATCAAGCAAATATCTGAATGCATTTAAGGTATAGTATTAATGGCTTGCAAAAAAAACACTAAAATACTACTACTAGTAACAACACACTGCACTACAAAACCATCTGATGTAGTCACGGCTATGTTTTATCAAGAAAATATCTGAATGCATTTAAGGTATAGTATGAATAGCTTGCAAAAAACACGAAAATACTACTACTAGTAACAACTCACTGCACTATAAAACCATCTGATGTAGTCACTGCTATGTTTTATCAAGAAAATATCATACACACCTATGAAAGGCTAAGAAATCCAGCACAGAAAAGTAAAAAAATAGCAACCCCCACATCCCAAATCATAGATTTCAGACAACACACTCCAACGAAAGACTAAGAAATCTGGCTCTGAAAAGTCCAACTAGCAAACTACACATCCCAAATCATAATTTTCTGACAATACACACCTATGAAAGGGTAAGAAATCCAGCTCAGAAAAGTCAAAAATAGCAAACCACCCATCCCAAATCATAGGTTTCAGACAACACATACCTATGAAAGACTAAGAAATCCAACTCCGAAAAGTAAAAAAAAAAAACCATCTGATGTAGTCACGGCTATGTTTTATCAAGAAAATATCTGAATGCATTTAAGGTATAGTATTAATGGCTTTAAAAAAACACTAAAGTAATAATACTATTAAAAGTTAACATAAACACAAGCATCTCGTTGTTAGTAATGTCTTTTCTTGATCAATAAAATTTATTGTTTCAATCAATTTATATAATTACTTTATTGCAAAAAAAACAAGAAAAAGAAAAACAAAGAAGAAACAAAATGCACTAAAAAAACTACTTATTTTATAAAGACTATTTCAAAAAACAATAAAAAAATTCTACTAGTAATAACTCACAGCACTACAAAACCATCTGATGTAGTCACAGCTATGTTTGATCAAGGAAATATCTGAATGCATTTAAGGTATAGCATGAATGGCTTGCAAAAAACACAAAAATACTACTACTAGTAACAACTCACTGCAATACAAAACCATCTGATGTAGTCATGGCTATGTTTTATCAAGAAAAGATCTGAATTAATTTAAGGTAGAGTATGAATGGCTTTCAAAAAACAGGAACATACTACTAATATTAACAACTCACTGAAATACAAAACCATCTGAAGTTGTCATGGCTATTTTTGATCAAGAAAATATCTGAATGCATTTAAGGTGTATTATGAGTTGCTTGCAAAAAAAACATGAATATACTACTACTAGTAACAATTCACTGCACTACAAAACCATCTGATGTAGTCACGTCTATGTTTTATCAAGAAAATATCTTAATGCATTTAAGGTATAGTATGAATGGCTTGCAAAAAACACGAAAATGCTACTACTAGTAACAACTCACTGCACTACAAAACCATCTGATGTAGTCACTGCTATTTTTTATCAAGAAAATATCATACACACCTATGAAAGGCTAAGAAATCCAGCACAGAAAAGTAAAAAAATAGCAACCCCCACATCCCAAATCATAGATTTCAGACAACACACACCAACGAAAGACTAAGAAATCTAGCTCTGAAAAGTCCAACTAGCAAACTAAACATCACAAGTCATAATTTTCCGACAACGCAAACCAATGAATGGGTAGAAAATCCACCACATGAAAGTAGAAAATACCAAACTCTTCATCCCAACCCAAAGGTTTCAGTCAACACATCCCTATGAAAGAATCAAAACCCAGACACCGATAAGTAAAAAAAAAAACCATCTGATGTGTCAACGGAAATTTTTTATCAATACAAAATCTTAATGCATTTAAGCTATAGTATGAATGGCTTACAAAAAAAATTAAAATACTGCTAATAGTAACAACTAACTGAACTACAAAACCAACTGATGTAGTAACTGCTATGTTTGATCAAGAAAATACCTGAATGCATTTAAGGTATAGTATGAATGGCTTGCAAAAAACACGAAAATACTACTACTAGTAACAACTCACTGCACTACAAAACCATCTGATGTAGTCACTGCTATGTTTTATCAAGAAAATATCATACATAACTTTGAAAGGCTAAGAAATCCAGGTCAGAAAAGTAAAAAAATAGCAACCCCCACATCCCAAATCATAGATTTCAGACAGCACTCAGCAACGAAAGACTAAGAAATAAACAGCCAAAAGAAAGACACACAGACCAAAATGACTCAAACAGCCCAAAGAGATACACATAGCCCAAATACACACAAACAGCCCAAAGAGACAGACGCCAAAAGAAACAAACACAGCCAAAAAACGACTCACACAGCCCAAAGAGACACAAACAGATCAAAAAGACTCAAACAGCTCAAAGAGATACACAAACAGACCAAAAAGACTCAAACAGCTCAAAGACACGCACAGCCCAAAGAGACAAGAGACGCACACATCCAACAGAGAGACTCAATGCCCGAAAAGACACAAACAGCCAAAAGAGGCTCACACAGACATGCAAGCAAATAACATGGGAATTCCTATACACGCAAGCAAATAACCTGGGAATTCCTATACACGCAAGCAAAATAATGTGGCAATTCCTATACATGCAAGCAAATAACATGGGAGTTCCTATACATGAAAGAAAATAACATGGGAATTCATATACACGCAAGCAAATAACATGGGAATTCCTATACATGCAAGCAAATAACATGGGAATTCCTATACACGCAAGCAAATAACAGGGGAATTCCTAAACAAGCAAGCAAATAACAAGGGAATTCCTATACACGGAAGCAAATAACTTGGGAATTCCTATACATGCAAGCAAATAACAAGGGAATTCCTATACACGCAAGCAAATAACATGGGAATTCCTATACACGCAAGCAAATAACATAGGAATTCCTATACATGCAAGCAAATAACATGGGAATTCCTATACACGCAAGCACATAACAAGGGAATTCCTATACATGCAAGCAAATAACATGGGAATTCCTATACAAGCAAGCAAATAACATGGGAATTTCTATACACGCAAGCAAATAACATGGGAATTCCTATACAAGCAAGCAAATTACATGGGTATTCCTATACAAGCAAGCAAATAACATGGGAATTAATATAAACGAAAGCAAAAAAAATTGGTATTCCTTTTACCTGAAGCAAAATATCGTGGGAATTCCTTTAGATGCAAGCAACTAACATGTGGGTTCATATATATGCACGCAAATAACATGGGAATTCCTATACACGCCAACAAATAACATGGGAATTCCTATACATGCAATCAACTAAACAGTTATTTCATATACAGGCAAGCAAATAACTTGGGATTACCTATACATTCAAGCAAATAACAAGCGAATTCCTATACACTCAAGCAAATAACTTGGGAATTCCTATACACGCAAGCAAATAACATGGGAATTCCTATACAAGCAAGCAAATAACATGGGAATTCCTATACAAGCAAGCAAATAACATCGGAATTCCTATACATGCAAGCAAATAACATGGGAATTCCTATACATGCAAGCAAATAACAAGGGAATTCCTATGCATGCAGGCAAATAACATGGGAATTCCTACACAAGCAAGCAAATAACTTGGGAATTCCTATACATGCAATCAAATAACATGTGAATTCCTATACACGCTAGCTAATAACATTGGAATTCCTATATATGCAAGAAAATAAAAAGTTACTTTCAAAACATCAACGCACATAACCAGGTACTAACTATACACGCTATAAAATAACAGGGGACTTCCTAAACAAGCAAGCAAATAACATAGGAATTCCTATAAAAGCAAGCAAATAACATGGGAATTCCTATACAAGCAAGCAAATAACAAGGGAAGTACTATGCATGCAAGCAAATAACATGGGAATTCCTATACACGCAAGCAAATAACATGGGAATTACTATACATGCAAGCAAATAACAAGGGAATATCTATACCTGCAAGCAAATAACATGGGAATTCCTATACACGCAAGCAAATAACATAACCATTTCTTTTATTCAAATCCCAACCACAAATCAAGTTATCGTATATTGAACAACCTCTGATTGGCTCATAAAAAATGCCCACGTCAAACGATACATTCATTGTGCAATTCTTATCAAAAACAAAAAGCTTTATACCCCTTTTTTCCAATGAGAGTTAGCTTTAGCAACGACACACTCCCAACAAACTATTCTTGACTAAAGGCAATTGTCCAAAAAATCAATCACACTAGGACCGGTATTGCGTACTCGTTCCTCTTTGAAAGATGTATTGACCTCTAGATTAGAATTACCTACCAGAAAAACCGGAAGGTCATTGTAATATGCAAATGACCCTGGTAACCCCAATTCCTTGAAAACTTACACACATATCTATGCCTCAGGCGTATGGTTCAAATATATAGATGCCTGGCCCATGGTAAGGCATATTACGCAATCACTGGCCGGACCTTTACCACTATTACTACTCATATAGTATTGGTTATTGGGAAGTATACAGACGTTTTCAGGGGGTATTTTTTCTGGTAGTGGGGGGGGTCAGGGGTTATGTTGGAGGAACTGTCCATTACGAAAGTGTTCCCGGGGGCAGGGAAAGTGCTAGGAAGGGGGTGCCGGGTTTCCCAATATTATTTAAAAAAAGATCAGAAATTATATATAAAAAAAGTTTTTCAACTGAAAGTAAGGAGCAAAACGATCAGAAATTAAATAAAAAAACAAGTTTTTTCAACTGAAAGTATAGAGCAACATTAAAACTTAAAACGAACAGAAATTATTACGTATATAAGGGGGTTCGCTTCTTAGTCAAAATAAAAAAAAAACGATTTTTTTTAACTGACAGTAAGGAGCAACATTAAAACTTAAAACGAACAGAAATTATTCCGTATATGAACGGGGCTGTCCCCTCCTCACCGCCTCGATCTTTACGCTAATTTTTTTTATTTTTTTAAAAAATAAAGTTGTGTGACAGAGTCAAACTTTAGCGTAAAGAGCATGGCGTTGAGGAGGGGACAACCCCTTTCATATACGGAATAATTTCTGTTCGTTTTAAGTTTTAATGTCGCTCCTTACTTTCAGTTTAAAAAACTTATTTTTTTAAATTTAATTTCTGATCGTTTTTTAGTTAATGCAGCTTTTATTTGCATAAAAATTTTACTTTTCTTTTGCTAAATGGATCTCTTTACAATTTAACTTACGTAACTAACTTCTATATTCGTATATTTTTCTTCTGATAAACAATACAAAGTTGTGGATTTTTGCAGATTTGAGCTTGAAACCTATGTGATAGGGTTTTCTGATACGCTGAATCTGACAGTGTGATTTTCATTAAAATTCATTCACTTGTAGGGGATTTTTCCCCCCTCTTTAAAAAATCGGGTAATTTTATCAGTTTATTAGCCATTGATGAGTAATACTAAACATAATAACATGTATATATTTAGAATCACTATTATAAACACATTCTTTTGATACATTTATTGACATAAAAATTCCGTTTTTAAAAGTTTCGATTACTATTGAACCGTATCGCTTGTTTTTTTATTGTTTTTTTTTTATTACGTATTTGTTATTACGTATATTAGGGGGTTATCCCCTTATTAAAAACGAAGCACTTTAAGTTAAAAGTTAAAAAAATTTCTTATTAAAAAAACCCAGAATAAAAAAGGCCGTTTAATTAGAATAGATAGCTCTTTTGAAAGCACTAAAAAAAAAACTTGAGTTTCAAGAGGTCGTTTTTGAGTGGGGGAACAACCCCCTCATATATTTTATAATTTCTGTTCGTTTTAAGTTCTAATATTCCTTCTTACATTTCAGTTGAAAAAACTTTTTTTTTTTTTTTAATTTCTGATCGTTTTTTAAATAATGCTTGGAAATCCGGCGCCCCCTTCCTAGAAATTTCCCTTACCCCAAAGAAACATCCTCCACAGAAATATTCTCCAGAGTAACCCCCTCCTCTAGCCCCCCCCCCCCCTCCAGAAAAAATCCTTCCTGAAAATGATTCTATACTTCCCAATAACCAATAAATAATGCTGGCAAGTTCGGCGCCCCCTTCATGGCAATTTCCCTTCCCCCATGAAAACTTCCTTCATGAACAGATCCTCCAACATAACCGCCGACCCACCCTTCCCTCCCACTACCAGAAGAAAAACCTCCTGAAAACTTCTGTATACTTCCGAATAACCAATACTATATGTTAACATTGGGTAAAGTTCATAACTTTTAGCCCTCCCTCTGGGTACTTCGGGGGATTAAGTCATCCTAAAAGACATATTTATCATATTTTCGACCATGTTGAACCAAATGGCTATCTCAAAATTTTGATCGGGTGACTTTGGGAAAAAAATAAGCGTGGGAGGGGGCCTAGTTGCCCTCCATTTTTTTTGGTCACTTAATAAGGAAACTAGAACTTTTAATTTCCGTTCCAATGAGCCCTCCCACGATATTCTAGGACCACTGGGTCGATACGATCACCCCTGGAAAAAAAAAAAAAAAACAAATACACAGGCATCCGTGATCTTTCTTCTGGCAAAAAAATGCAAAATTCCACATTTTTGTAGATAGGAGCTTGAAACCTGTACGGTAGGGTTTTCTTATACTCTGAATCCGATGGTGTGATTTTCATTTAGGTTCTATAACTTTTAGGGGTGTGTCCCTCCTTTTTCTGAAATCCGCCAATTATTTTCATGCGTTTATCTTTTAATGGGTAGAACTAAACTTGATGAAAATTATATATTTGAAATCAGCATTTAAATCTAATTCTTTTGATATATCTATTAGTATAAAAAACCCGTTCGCTAGAGTTTAGGTTACCATTGAGCCGGGTCACTCCTTACTTACAGTTCGTTACCACGAACTGTTTGATACCTCGCTCTTTATGCTAAAGTTTTTTTAGTAATTTCATAAGAGCTATTTATTCTAAATAACCGGCCTTTCTGATTCAGGGGTTTGTCATTCGAAAAACATTCGAACTTTACCGTAAAAAGCTAGGTATTGACTAGGGAGTGAATTCCATAATATACGTAATAAAAACATACGAATATAGAAATTTGTTATGTAAGTTAATTCGTAAGTTACGTCAGAAGAAAATTTTGAGAAAGCCAATTAGCGAAAAAAAGGAAAATTAATATGCGAATTTCTTTTTAATTATTAATGTACAGTGAGCCAAAATCAAAGCTGCATTAATTCAAAAACGTTCAGAAATTAACAAAAAAACAAGTTTTTTTTTTAACTGAAAGTAAGAAGCGATATTAAAACTTAAAACAAACAGAAATTATTCCATGTATGAAAGGGGCCCCTTTTCAACGCCTTCTCAACGTCCAATGTCCCCTTCTCAACGCCTCGCTCTTCACGCTAAATGTTGACTCTGTCTCACAACTTTATTTTTTAAAACAAAAAAAAGCTTTAGCGTAAAGAGCGAGGCGTTGAGGAGGGGACAGTCCCTTTCATATATGGAATAATTGTTGTTTGTTTTAAGTTTTAGTGTTCCTCCTTACTTTCAGTTAAAAAAATTTTTTTTTTAGTTAATTTCAATAAGCATCGGTCTTATTTCTTCTCAAACAGTTCGTGGTAACGAACTGTAAGTAAGGAGCGACCCGACTCAATGGTAACCGAAACTCTAAAAAACAGAATTTTGATGCCAATAGATACATCAAAAGAATCAGATTTTAATTCTGATTTCAAATATATAAGTTTCATCAAGTTTAATTTTACCCATCAAAAGTTATGCGCCTGAGAAAATTTGGCTGATTTTCGAGAAAAGGGGGAAAGACCCCCTTAAAAGTTATAGAAACTTAATGAAAATCACACCATCATATTCAGTGTATCAGAGAACCCTACTGTAGAGGTTTCAAGCTCCTATCTACAAAAATGTGGAATTTTGCATTTTTTGCCAGAAGAAAGATCACGGGTGCGTGTTTATTTGTTTTTTTTTCCCCAGGGGTGATTGTATTGACCCAGCCGTCCTAGAATATCGTGGGAGGACTCATTGGAACGGAAATTAAAAGTTCTAGTGCCCTTTTTAAGTGACCAAAAAAATGGAGAGCAACTAGGCCCCCTCCCACGCTCATTTTTTTCCCAAAGTCACCCAATCAAAATTTTGAGATAGCCATTTTGTTCAGCATAGTCGAAAATATAATAAATATGTCTTTTACGATGACTTAATCCCCCACAGTTCCCAGGGGAATGGCTGCAAGTTATGAACTTTGCCCATTGCTTACATATTGAATTGGTTATTGGGAAGTATACAGACATTTTCAGGAAGAATTTTTCTCAGGTAGGGGGGGGGGCTGAAAGAGGGGGTTACTCGGGATAATCTTTCCGTGGAGGATGTTTCTTTGGGGTAAGGGACATTTCTATGAAGGGGGCGCCGGATTTCCAAGCATTATTTAAAATACGATCAGAAATTAAATTTAAAAAAACAAGTTTTTCCAACTGAAAGTAAGAAGCAACATTAGAACTTAAAATGAACAGAAATTATTACGTGTATGAGGGGGGGCTCCCCCAAGTCAATACCTCGCTCTTTACGCTATAGTTTTTTTTAGTGCTTTCAAAAGAGCTATCTATTCTAATTAACGGCCTTTGTGATTAAGGGGTCATTTTTAAAGAATTGGAACAAAATTTGAACTTTAGCTTAAAGAGCAAGGTATTAACTAGGGGGCAAACCCCCTAATAAACGTATTAAAAATATATGAATATAGAAGTTCGTTACGTAAGTTAATTCGTAAGTTACGTATATTTATTACTAATAAAAACGTTCGAGAAAGCCATTTAACTAAATAAAAGTAAAATTAATATGCAAATTTCGTTTTAATTATTCATGCACAGTGAGCCAAAATCAAAACCTGCATTAATTAAAAAACGTTCACAAATTAAATAAAAAAAAACAAGTTTTTTAAACTGAAAGTAAGGAGCGACATTAAAACTTAAAACGAACAGAAATTATTCCGTATATGGAATGGGATTTCCCCTCCTCAACGCCTCGCTCTTTACGCTTAAGTTTGACTCTGTCTCAAAACTTTATTTTTTAAAACAAAAAAAAAACTTTAGAGTAAAGAGCGAGGCGTTGAGGAGGGGAAAGCCCCTTCCATATACGGAATAATTTCGGAATAAAGAACGGAATAATACGTATTATCACACCGTCAGATTCAGCGTATCAGAAAACCCTATAACATAGGTTTCAAGCTCATATCTGCAAAAATCTGCAACTTTGTATTTTTTGCCAGAAGAAAAATATACGAATATAGAAGTTCGTCACGTAAGTTAATTTGTAAATTACGTCAGAACCAAATTTAGAGACAGCCATTTAGCAAAAGAAGAGTAAAATTTTTATGAAAATTTTGTTTACTTATTCAATGACGGCGAGCCAAAATAAAAGCTGCATTAACTAAAAAACGATCAGAAATTAAATAAAAAAAACAAGTTTTTTAAACTGAAAGTAAGGAGCGACATTAAAACTTAAAACGAACAGAAATTATTCCCTATATGAAAGGGGCTGTCCCCTCCTCAAAGCTTTGGTCTTTACGCTAAAATTTGACTTTGTCACACAACTTTATTTTTTAAAACAATAAAAAACTTTGGCGTACAGGGCGAGACATTGAGGAGGGGACAGCCCCTTTCATATACGGAATAATTTCTGTTCGTTTTAAGTTTTAATGTCGCTCCTTACTTTCAGTTTAAAAAACTTGTTTTTTTTATTTAATTAAGAAAAAGAGGCACTTGTTAATTATACGGAACATACTGAAGAAGTAAAGCTATGTTAATCATAATGAAATATGCTAAAATAAGATGAAAATACAATACTTTAGTTTATATAATAATATAATTTGAGCTATATATCTGCACATTAGGAGGTGTGGGGGTAAAGTAACCCAACATAAGCTTGCCCCCAACCCTGTCCTATAATTTTGTGTAAAAATGCCTAACCTTGCCCCATAATTCCATATTACTGTTTAAAAATGTTTCTATTGATGATAAAATTTCTTCTACGGGGATCAACCCCTTACGGTCCTATGGGGTCCTATGGAAACCTTATTAAACCCTTTCGAATTTTTTAATTTTTTTTTAACCCAAAAAGAATATAAACAGTAGATATACTTTTTGATTCCTTATTTTATGCTCTTTCCAGATATAATATCTTTCCTTGGCCTATATCCTATGGCTATATATGGACCATAAGGGAGAAGAGGGGCATTGTAAGGAAATTGATTATGAATTAGGATATTTAAAAAAAAAAGTAATAGGGAATAACAATAAGGAATCTAATGATGCTGTTTTTATTAGCAAATCCTCTTAATATGGGATAACCACTAAAAACTGCCAAGTAATTTTTTATTCTTTCATCGAAAACACCAAAAAAGGGATTTTTCAGAAAAATAATACAGAAAGAATTTTATTTAATGTTGGAGGAGTAAATGCCCCTCATATTTTGTAATCAGCAGACCTGGGCTCAGACCAAAACCTGTATATTTGAGAACATTTATAGTTTCTTTTACGTATTCAGTTTCATTTAACATTTAAGTTTTTACGTATCGTTTTTTGATATTTTGAATGCCTATTTTCGTAAATATACAGAATAGGGGCTATTGAGAGCAAAACATGTTAAGAAAACTATTCTTACCTCATAATATGCAGAATAATTGTAGGGAATACATTTTGACTGAAGCACCACTATGCTTTACCCTTCCCCTTTTATATGTAAGTAGCCTATACTACCTCAATTACATTTTTTTCCTGCATTCTACCAAAGCGTCTCTCTAGTCTTATTTTAATCTCTGTACCCGTAAATTGAATCAACTATGATTAAACAAGAGCCAGAAAAACAAGAGAGACACATTGGCAATGTGCATGGGAAATATTTTTGTTTGGCTATATATTGTCACATTGGGAGGAGTGGGTGGGTTTGAGGTAAAGTATAGTGGAGCAGGAGTCAAAATATGCTAGCGGAGCTGCATTCAAAACAGTTATGTTGTATATTATGAAGTAAGAACTGTTTTCTTAACATGATCCCATATCAATAGTTCGTACTTCTGACCTTTAGTCCTCATTTTCTTCAGCCAAATAATATGAATAGGTTATCACCTTAATGGCCCTCATCGGGCTTACAATACAATTGGCAGAGAAGATGACTTACAGGAAATATTAAAACAAAAAAAACACAGATAAACGCACTAATAGGTGTGTTTACTACTACTACTACTAACAACTCACCGCAGCACCAAGCCGCCTGAGGCTAACACAGCTACGCACGATCCTCCTCTACCCCAATCAATTCAAAGCCTCCCTTTTTACACCCGCCCACAAAGTTCCCATTTCATTTAAATCTTTCTTTACGACGTCCTCCCACCCAAGACGGGGACGACCTGCTTTCCGTTTAGCCCTAGATGGTTGGCCGAAAAGAACAACCTTCGGCAATCTGTCAAACTTCATCCGCACAACGTGCCCTAACCACCTCAACCTTTCTTTCATTATAGCCCTAGAGAGCGGTATTGAACCAAATTTTTCGTATAGACTATTGTTTGAAATACGGTCAGTCAGCCGTGTACCCAGAACAATCCTTAAGCAATTTCTCTGGAAAACATCTAGAAAATCTTCATTCGCTTTTGAAGCTTACATGCTTCAGAACCATACTTGACCATTGTCATTACTGTAGCTTCTAATATTCTAATCTTGGTTTGCAGACTTATTTTCCTATTCATCCAGACTTTTTTTAACTGTGAAAAACCACCCTTAGCCTTAGCTATTCTATGTTTAACATCTTCACTGCTCCCATCATCTTTACTAATAATACTACCAAGGTAAGTGAAGCTTCCCACCTGATCAATCTTTTCATTACCCAACTTCACCTTTTCATCTTCACTTATTCTTAGCCTTAGTGATTTAGTCTTCCTAACATTAATTTCCAAACCAATTCTAGCACCCTGAACTCGCAAAACCTCTAAAAGTTCATTCATTTTGCTCACACTTTCATCTAGGATGCTTAAATCATCAGCATAATCCAAGTCCAGGAGCTTTTTTCCTCCCCATTTGATTCCGTGGTCTCCCATTGCCTTTCCTGTGTTCCTTAAAACAAAGTCCATCAAAATAATCCATATAAAGGGGGATAGAAGAAAACCCTGCTTAACTCCTGATTTAATACAAAACCAGCTGCTAACCTCAGTTCCTACCTTAACCGCAGCAGTGTTATTCTCGTACATAGAACTAATCACTTTAATGTATTTTTCTGGTATACCATACAAGGATAAAACAATTACTAAAGTTCTTCTATCAACAGAATCGAACGCTTGCTCGTAATCTATAAAACTAATGACCAAAGGTGTTTGAAAACTCAGGCAACAATTCAATCCCAGTGAAAATTTACCCTGAAAAATTACCCTTAAAATCTCAACGCTTAAAGTAGAGTTGGCAAAGAGAAAGCAAAATATATGAAGAATCTTGCATAAGAATTCTGGCAAATTCTTCCAGTGTATAATTTCCCCTGAAAAGTTCATCCCCTGGAAAATTCTCCCCGTGAAAATCCCAACAGCTAAAAATCCCCCCTCCCCCCAACACGAACAATGTATGAATACTTCGCAAAAATAAATGTTAGACGTAAATAATGGGTAAATTTTATAGCTTAGAGATCTTTCCATAGAGGCCGTAGGGGGTCATGCTATCTCCATAGGTATAGGTATTGGGGCGTTCAACTATGCTGAACGAAATGCCTATCTAAAAATTGTCATCGAATGATTGTTTTTTACCCCGTTCGTTTTATGATGTAATTTTCCTTATGCTAATTGTTCTTCCAGGGCAATTTTCAAATAAGCTTTCTATACAGTGGTGGATCTAGAGCAAAATCTTGGTGTGGTCAATGTAACTAGGGTGCCAAACAAAATTTTAGGGCGGCCCAATGTGACAAGGGTGCCAATAATTGACAAATGGATCAATAGTATTTAACAGGAAAACAGTGAAAGAAAAACAAAAAAAAACAAGGAATTAGGGTGCCAGAAAATATCTTGGAGGGGAGCGGGGCCCCGGCCCCCTTTGATATAGGCTACCTTTTTGTGGCATATTCTTCAAAAAAGTATGGAGTATGGGGAGAATTTACCCTATAGCTTCTTTTCTTTTGGAGGAATGTTAGTCAAAAAATCTTGCAGTATGGCAGACAGCTCAACTTAAATATTTCAGCTGATTCTGTAAGGGAGGAGGATAAACCAGGTTTTCTGATTTTTAGCTAGAGTTCTATGTAGTTCAGTCTAGATTCGAGGAGAACTTGCAACTAAATTTGCTATCATTAAGGATTAATATACTTATATGTAGAGTAGATTATGGGTTCTAGGAATGAGATCCTCTGCTCTCACTCGAAAATATTTTGAGGTGCTATTGAAAATAACACTTTCTACACTTATCTGTAAAATAAAAAGTATGAACAAATAATTAATAAATTTTATTATCCCACAACCCAAAATAAAAGACATACAACATTGCTTTGAAAGAAGAATGCCTGTTATGGCACTAGTTTTACGCATCCATTCTCCTCATAATGACCATATATGGTCACTCCTAGTGCCGCCCAGACGTGGAGCTTTCTCTTGCATGTTTCTTTCTTTGTTTCTTTCTTTTTTCTTTCACCTGTTGAATCTTGGATTGTCATCATTGGAATGTCACCTGTTGAATCTTGGATTGTCATCATTGGATTGTCACCTGTTGAATCTTGTAGAATTTCCATTCCCTCTTGTTGGCAGTTAACTGAAAAAAGAATATCTTTATACGAGGCGTCAAATGTGCTTACCTTCTGGTTAAAAAGCCAAAGATGGTAGTAGGTTGAAATTACAGATTAGAAAGTGAAGAATTGACTAATTGTTCAGCAAAGTGGTAAAAAAAAGTATTTAAGCTTGCAGCGAACGTAATAAAATGGTGACCGAAACTCGAAAAAACAGAATTTGAATACCAATAGATGTATCAAAAGAATGATATTTTAATGCTGATTTCGAATATGTAAGTTTTATCAAGTCTAGTGGTACCCATCAAAGGTTAAGCGCCTTATAAAGTTTGGCTGATTTTTGAAAAAAAGGGGGAAAGACACCCTAAAATCTATAAAAATATAATTAAAATCACACAAAAAGACTGATCTTATTAGAGAACATTCATTCAGATTTTACTAGGCCCTATATAAAACATTGTATTAGCGGGCATTTTTTTTTTGCCAGTATAAAGAAAACTGAGTCGTGTTTATTTGTTGTTTTGTTTTTTGTTTTTCTTTCATAAGGGGGATAATAAAGACCTATTGGTCCGCTAATATCGTGGGAGGACTCCTTGGAATGAAAATTAAAAGTTCTATTGTCATTTTTAAGTGACCAAAAAAATTGAGGGCAACTAGACCCCGTCCCACGGTAATTTTTTCCAAAAGTCCCTCGATCAAAATCTTGAGATGGCCATTTTGTTCAGCATGGTCGACAATATGATAATTAGGTCTTTTAGGGTCACTTAATCCCCCGAAGTCCCTGGGGGGAGGGTTGAAAGTTATAAGCTTTACTCGATGTTAACATATAGTATTGGTTATTGGGAAGTATACAGACGTTTTCAGGGGGGATTTTTTCTGGTAGTGGGGGGGGGGTCAGGGGTTATGTTAGAGGATCTTTCCATGAAGAAAGTTTTCATGGGGGAAGGGAAATTGCTGTGAAGGGGGTGCCTGATTTCCCAATATTATTTAAAAAAAGATCAGAAATCATATATATAAAAAAGTTTTTCAACTGAAAGTAAGGAGCAACATCAATACTTAAAACGACAGAAAACATCACGTATATGATTAGGTTCACCCCCTAGTCAATACCTCGCTCTTTAAGCCGAAGACTTTTTAGTACTTTCATAAGAGCTATATATACTAATTAACGGCATTTGTGATTAAGGGGTCATTTTTAAAGAATTGGAACAAAATTTGAACTTTAGCTTAAAGAGCAAGGCATTGACTAGGGAGCGAACCCTCTAATATACGTATTAAAAAATATAAGAATATAGAAGGTCGCCACGTAAGTCAATTCGTAAGTTACGTATATTTATTACAAGTAAAAACGTTCGCATATGAAATTAAATATGTTTCGAGAAAGCAATTTATCCAAATAAAAGTAAAATTAATATTCAGATTATTTTTAAATTATTAATATACGGTGAGCAAAAATCAAAACATAAATAAAAAACAGTTTAAAAATTAAATAAAAAAACAATTTTTTTTAACTTAAATTAAGGAACGACTTTTAAAATTAACAAAACCAGAAATTATTACATACATGAAAGGGGCTGTCCCCTCTTCATCACTTCACTCTTCACGCTAAAGTTTTACTTTCTCACAACTCTTTTTTCTTTAAACAACGAATCAATTTTGTTTTTTCGAAAGGATATTTATAACTTATCCGATTGTATTAACCTGTTTTCGTATACCATATTTGAAAAAAACATATACGGAATAATTTATGTTCGTTTTAAGTTTCAACGTCGTTCCTCACTTTCAGTTAAAAAAAAACTTGTTTTTTTCATTTAATTACAATTAGGGTCGAGAGACTCGCCATATAGATAGAGATAGAGCTTTTGCTGGCTGATCCGAGGGATGAAACAGACTATCTACTATTAGAAATACCAGAGGTAGATAGATTTCAGAGAGAAAAAGCTGAATTTGAATATTTATTAAGATAAGATAAGATAAGTTTTATTCTTCATTAAATACACATACAGTATTAAATGTTATTAATCCCTCAAAGGCTCATTGGCCTGTACAAAGAGGGAAGACATACGAATTACAAACTCAGATATAAAAAACAAAAGAAAATTTAAAATCATCACCTAGGCTACTCACATATTAAGGAGAAGAAAAGAAAATATAGATAAAAATGGAAACTATAGAAAAAATTAGAATAAATAAACTAAATTAATTAATTATATTAAATAGACTCAAAAAAAAAAAAAAAAAAAAAAAAAAAAATTTACTATAAGCCTGTAATGGTGCGAAAGCAATAAAATTTAACCCGTCTTCATGAATGCTACTCCTTAGTGAACTATACAAGTTTCAGCAATAAATATTGATAGTGATACCTGAGGCCTGGGAGTCATAGCGCAGAGAAGACCACCATAAAACAGAACTAAACATTCAGGGGACATCAACTCAAAAAAAAAAAAAAAAAAAAAAATTATTAAGTTTTATTATTAACTAAATGGTCCTTAAGAATCCTCTTGAAAGTGCCAAACGAGTGGCATTTCTGTACTGAAGAAGGCAGGGAGTTCCAAACCTGATGACAAGCGATGAGGGGATTGAAATCTGACCGCACAGTGGGAATAGGAGGAATGCAGATATTATGTGACGAACGAAGGTTATATGGAGCTGAATCAGAAATAAACTGAGGAGTTTTTTGAAGAGATTTTGGAAGATTGCCATGAAGCTGACGA
>NW_028297431.1:1908964-1996261 GCF_049724085.1 Artemia sp. Qi Xiang Cuo | reverse complement strand
ACTCATCCCAAACTATAGGTTTCAGACAACAAACACCCATGAGGGACTATGAATCCTAGCTCTGAAAAGTCCAAAAGCAAACTACAAATCCCCAAATCATAGGTTTCAGACAACGCACACCAACGAAAGACTAAGAACTTTATATCCCAAATCATAGGTTTCAGTCAACAAACACCAACAAAAGACTAAGAAATCTAACTTAGAAAAGCCCAAAATAGTAATTTACATATCCCAAATCATAAGTTTCAGACAACATTCACCTACGAAATACTATGAAACCTTAGCTCAGAAAGGCCTGAAATAGCAAATTAGACACCTCAAGTCATAAGTTTCAGACAACACACACCTATGAGGGACTAAGAATCCTAGCTCTTAACAGTCCAAACAGTAAAACTACAAATCCCAAATCATATGTTTCAGACAACACAGACCAACGAAAGACTAAGAAATCTAGCTTAGAAAAGCCCGAAATAGTAATTTACATATCCCAAATCATAAGTTTCAGTCAACACACACCCACGAAAGGCTAAGAAATCTAGGTCTGTAAAGTCCAAAAGCAAACTACTCATCCCAAACTATAGGTTTCAGACAACAAACACCCATGAAAGGCTAAGAAATCTAGCTCAGAAAAGTCAAAAATAGTAATTTACATATCCCAAATCATAAGTTTCTGACAAGACACGCCTATGAAAGGCTAAGAAACCTAGCTCATAAAAGTCAAAAATAGCAAACTACTCATCCCAAACTATAGGTTTCAGACAGCAAACACCTATGAGGGACTAAGAATCCTAGCTCTGAAAAGTCCAAAAAGCAAAACTACAAATCCCAAATCATAGGTTTCAGACAACACACACCAACGAAAGACTAAGAAATCTAGCTTAGAAAAGCCCGAAACAGTAATTTACATATCCTACATCATAAGTTTCATTCAACACACACCCACGAAATGATAAGAAATCCAGCTCTGAAAATTCCAAAAGCAAACTACTCATCCCAAACTATAGGTTTCAGACAACAAACACCCATTAAAGGCTAAGAAATCTAGCTCATAAAAGTCAAAAATAGTAATTTACATATCCCAAATCATAAGTTTCTGACAACACACACCTATGAAAGGCTAAGAAACCTAGCTCTGAAAATTCAAAAATAGCAAGCTAGTCATCCCAAACGATAGGATTCAGACAACAAACACCTATGAGGGACTAAAAAATCTAGCAATAATCCTAGCGCGGGGAGGGAGACGTGTTTTACGAGCTTCCAGAAGTAGCATAAATTCTAGTATGCTTGACTTATTGTATCGGAATACTATCACCTTAATTATCTCTTTTTAGAGGTAATATCCATTGTCACAGCTAGGCAATAATCCTAGTGCGGCAGAGGGGGAAGGGTTTTACGAGGTTCCACTAGGAGCATAAATTCTATTATACTTGACTTATTGTATCGGAATACTATCACCTTAATTCTCTGTATTTAGAGGGAGAGCCAGGCAATAATCCTAGCGCGGGGGGGGGGGGGAGGGCTTTACGAGCTTCCACTAGGAGCATAAATTCTATTATGCTTGAATTATTGTATTGGAATACTATCAACTTCTCCCCCTCCCCTGCCCTCGGAAATGTGGGAACGAAGGGTCTCTGAGCCTTCCCCTTGATGCAGATGTTTTCCTCCAAAATTGACTCCCTCCCTGCCCTCAGAAATGAGGGAACGAAGGGAACGTTAGATCCTATTTTAAATTGACAATACTTATCAAACATCACTAGTGTATTATACAGATCACATATCTCATTACCCCTTTTTAAATGTTAATCAAATAATTCTGATTATAGTGTCAAATTTTTTGTCTGCTTTTTAAAATGTTTGTATTTGTTTAGAATGAAGTGTTTTTTATAGCAGATACCCCCCGTGCGACTGAACCCCCCCTGTACCTGAACCGCAAGGATAACCGACACTCCGTACACCGGAACTGCCGTGCTACTCGACCCCATTTCACTCCTCCCCGGGTAACTGAATACTCATGTAGCTGAACCCTCGTGCAAGTCAACCCTCGTGCAACTCATATCCCTCAAAACACTTTTCAGCCATTTCTTGTTAATTTTTTTTATTTCTAAACTATTTAAAATTAACAACACTGTGCAAATCATCACTTGTGTATTATACAGTACACATTCATTCCAACGCCTCCAAAACACTTTTCAGTCATTTCTTGTTAAAATTATCCAATCACTAATTACCCCTTTTTTTCTCCACCTTCAAATGTTCCTTTAGTACCTACGCAATTAGATCACCCAGTTAACAGAAAGATGTAAATTGAGTAAGCCTCTCGCAATAACGAACCAAACAAGATTATACCCACTTAACCAGATCAAAAAATGGCGGTCACAATAACTTGATTAGTAATTGGATTCAGATATAGTACGAATGGACTTTCAGTCCTACATTCACGGGTTTCTGCAAAGTGCTATGGGCTTCATTGAAAAAATACCAGTTAAAAAAAATAAATAAAAAATAAACATGTATCCATGAGTTTGACACACAAAAAATGAGTCTCATAATAGAAAACCTGTCTGCCAACCCACATAGGGTTCATTGTAATAGGCAAATGCCCCTGGTAACCCAATTACTTGAAAATACACACACATATCCACGTGTAATTCAATGTAAATTTTTAATATATAGATGCCTGCCCCTGGTAACCCAATTACTTGAAAATACACACACATATCCACGTGTAATTCAATGTAAATTTTTAAAATATAGATGCCTGCCCCTGGTAACCCAATTACTTGAAAATACACACACATATCCACGTGTAATTCAATGTAAATTTTTAATATATATATGCCTGCCCCTGGTAACCCAATTACTTGAAAATACACACACATATCCACGTGTAATTCAATGTAATTTTTTAATATATAGATGCCTGCCCCTGGTAACCCAATTACTTGAAAATACACACACATATCCACGTGTAATTCAACTTAAATTTTCAATCTTATATGGCCTTACTACTAATGTCGGTGATAAAACAGTACACTACAGGTGTCAACCTGGTAGCTTTTCCATCAACAGCCACTGCTATACCTAAAACGAGAGAAACCCCAAATTGCCCTGTAATCATAGAACATGCTCCTTGCATGGACCCTTCGTCCAGACAGCAGGCATTTAGTCAACTGCAGTCCGAAGATGGGATACAAGGGGTTAAACAGTTAAGAAATAGCAAATTACAAGTCAAATTTAGTGACATTGGTAAAGCTAAATCTTTATTCAATGATCCTCTATCGCTCTCTCTACAAAATTACCGAACGGTAGCCCAAACAATATCAAATGTAAACTTAGAGAAGAAAAACAATTACGCGTTATACGAGGTCTTTCTACTGACATCAATGCAAGTATACTGGCAGTGCACAACCCGGACCTCATAGAGGAAGCCTCGCGCTTTGACCAAACCGAAACTGTCAAATTGACTGTTAAGAATAGACAGTCATTAAACTTGGCAATCTCTAGCGCAGTTAAATTGGGATGTAATTTTTTCCGAGTGGTTAAGTACAAGCAAGCCCCACGAAGATGCTTTAGGTGCCAAAGCTACAACCACCTTATTGAAAGCTGTAGAAGTAATCCCAGATGTGCTATATTTTCCAGACCTCACACCAGTAGCAAGGACTCGCCATGTAATGCAGAACTCAAATGCATCTCATATAAAGAACCACATGTCTGTTTCAGCCTAAAATGGGAGAAACTAAAAGAAATTTTGAAAAATAAGAGTTACTCATGAATAATTCTATAAAAGCTCTAAGCTTGAATATTAACGGATATCCTTCAACTCTACGATGTGCTATTCATTCAGGAACATATACTCTCTAGATCAAATTCAAATTTTTAAATAGATCCAAATCGCACTACCTGTTCATACAGCCTGCTAAGTTGACGGCAGGGTGTCCGTCTGGAGGCCTTGCAACATATACAAGGAAAGAATTATCGGCAAAGTTGACAATTAAAAACAGTAACTTTTTGTCTGTTTCTGCTAAGGGTACTGAGTTAATACATGTATATATGCCTACTAATTATAATAATGCTATCTCGCTGACAAAGTTTTCTAAAGAATCTGATGCCCTTCGGTGACATCTGGAATCTCTTGAGCATAGTGGAGGAAAATGGGTTATGACTGGTGATTTCAACTGCGATCCAGAAAAAGACAATATTCACTCTGACATTTTTATGAATTGCTTACCCACTTCCTTTCAAATCTGGCCAAAGTCTTTGGATTTTACATATATCCATTCTAGTAGACATACATCCAATATTGACCATGTTCTGCCGTGTAGATCCATTCCCTGTCTCCCCGTCACAGTATACACAGATAATCCAATTAGCGATCATCTTGGTTTATCTTTTCATCTATAGCTATCACAGAACATTAATATTCAAAAGACATGAAGGTGGGTGCAGAAGAAGAATTGGAATAAATGCGATGCTGATTTGCATATGGCCACTGTCTAGTCAATTCTTTCTTGCATCAAAGTGCCATTCTATTTACTATGCTCCAGTCTTCCTGAAGCATGTGCCATGGTTGATCTTAACACTTACTACTATCATATTGTTCATGCCATAAAAAATTATCAATTTAGATAACTTTAGCTGTCTGTGTTAAGCTTCCATTACAAGCAACTATGTTGAATTGTTTTACGCTGAGCTTTGATTTGTCTGTTATATGGTGCTCGTGTTGAATAAACACTGAATTCAGAAAAAATGAAGGCTAGATGACTACAAAATGAACACATAAAACGATTGAGATAATTAGTTGATTGGGCTATTTAAATTTGTACGCAGCCTTACCCCACAGTTGCACGCATTGTACAACCTCTGGTGCATGATCAGATTCAACATCAAGCCAAGTAAGTTGTTGTCCTATGCCCTATTGAGTGTTATGAGTCACTATAGATAGTGAGCAGGTCTATATAACAGCCAGACAATACTAATTCGTTACAAACGACGACATTAACTGAGTCATAACAAATAAATACTTTATACGTAAAATAAAACAAAAAAAATGATTAAACATCCTCATCAAATAATAATTAAGAATACATAATAAAAGGAAACGATAAGATAGTAACATTTGAAAACATAACTGAAAACTAAGACAGTATTCCTTGAGCATTTTTTCTTTTTGGTTGGCTATTAACCCTAACAGTTTGAATTTTAGTTTCTTTATTTAGCAACTTTTTTAAACTGGATGAATATATTTCAATATCTTTCAAACTCGATAATTCAACAGGTTAATACCAGTCCCAAAGCTTGGCAGGCTATAAATCCTGGTTTTTTAGGTTGCATGCCTAGTATATGAATGGTATGCACACATGTACTGCACATATGACCTAACACAGTAGTAGTCATGTACACATGACCTAACAAGTTGACTTACTTGACCTAATGATACTGCCGTATTATATATGGCATAGAAAAAAACAGCAGCTTTGCTCCTCCACGTGAACCGATCCACTTCTATGAGGGGGGCCTCGACAGCAACAATGTTGGCCATGTGGAAGAACTTCTGTAGGCTGCTCTTCCATATGGTCCATAGTCTGACCCTCGGGTGTGACCAACTATGGGATGTGGGGTGAAAAGTTGAATATAATTCTAACAGGGGCTGTCAGTGGCATCCAGAGGAAATGTCCGAGCCATTTGAGAGTTTGCTTTGCCCTTTGTGTTGATAATAGAACTTGGTGAGTGAGGGCTAGGAACAGCTCAGTACTCACAACATCGTCCCATCAAAGCCCTTCGATTTGACGGATTTGTTTCGTCAGACAGGCGTCTATCGTGCTAAAGATGGTGAACATGAGTAGTCCTGTCTCAGCTACGTAGAGCAGGACTGAGCTAACAGATGAATTATAATAATAATAATAATTTATTTTTGACCCACTAAAATTTTAAAAAAGTGGAGTAACAAAAGAAAATAAAAGGAAAAGACATACAAAACAGAACACATGGAAAACAATATCAACATAAAGAACTACAAATGCAAATCAGAACAATCGCACAAGAGGATGAAAAGGACCAAACCGCTTGCAAGCCCCATCTTTCAACTTGGAGTCCAACTTATTATATGAAGTAAATTAATCAGGTGCATTAAACATTCGAATAATCTTACGGTTTCTAAATAAACGAGGCAAATACAAAAGATATTTAAAATAACGGAAATACAACACTGTTATATCCTGCATATCACTAGTATTAAAAAATGGGCGCAAACCTGATAGAAAAAGAATGGAATTGTCGCAATATGTTGAATAGAGCTTAGCCAATGCCTTACGAGAATGTCGGCCACGATTTGGGATAATTTTAGCATAACCTGCTTTAAGCTTATTCTTAATATCTGCAAGTGCACTAGCACGAATAGCTGAAATAGAAGAACAGATACTAATCCCGGGCCAACGCAACGCGGGAACCAGCTTAACTGAAAAAGAACTACAACTCAAATCACTACTTGGGTTTTTAGCATTGAAAACAAAATACTCACATTTTTCAGCATTAAGCACGAGGCCAATTTTTCAAAAAGCTTAGAAACAAACTGGGTAGACTTAGCTAGGGTGAATTTTGAACGGCTAATAAGTAATAAATCATCTGCATAAGCAATATAAGACAAATTAGATAGACCCGTAAAACTCGACGGAAAAATACGAGAAAGAACAGGGTATAAACAAGCATTAAAAAGGTATGGTGACAGAACCCCTCCCTGCCTAAGTCCAGACCGAATAGGAATATTACCAAAAAAAATCTCTCCTGACCGAAGTCAAATATATGAATTTGCATACTAAAAACGAAGGATACATATAACAGATGAATTCACTCCAAGTTGGGTAAGAGAATACCATAGTTGGCTGTGACAAGCCGAGTCAAAAGCTTTTGAAATATCTAACGCACAATGAACTTCAGATCCGTCTTTTTGTGCTGGAATTAAAAAAGAAGCAAGAATTCGATGCGCATGTTGGCATTCTATATTTGGTTTGAACACATATTGAGTGGACACATAATCAACATTTGGAAGAATTTCAGGAAGCAAGACTTTGCTCAGTGAACAGGCTACCGTAATAGGTCTGTATGATGCGCAATTAGTCGGATCTTACCCACGTTTAAGAATCGAAGTGACACTCCCACACAAAAAAGAATCAGGCACCAAAGACGTACATAGACAAATTTGAAATAATAACTGCAAATGATAAATCAATTCTTTCGAATCAATATGAAGGTGAAAAACACTAATACCATCAATATCACATGATTTAGATTTTAAATTCTTAACACAACAAATCACACGGTCAGCAGAAACGGGAGGCACATGGTCTTGGTAAATTCTCACAGGTAATACATTATAACAGAGGCTAGCAAACTGAGAGTGAACTGCATAATTCATAATATTAAAAATCTTATTATAATGATTAATCTAAGAGGCATTAGGGATCCGATCAGCATTAGGAGGTGAATCAAATTTCGCAACATTAATCACTTGTTTCCAATGACTAGAGGTCTTCAGAAATTCCACACCGTTGTACCTTACTTTACAAAGATAACTTTTAAACTCCAGCTTCGTTTTTGTTTAATGTCAAAAAGGTGACCCCTTAAAGGGCGGCCACACGCTACCTAAATTCTAAGCCATAATTTTGCACGAGTTTTCCCAATTTTTAAATCAGGGTCAGATTTACATATTGAACCTCTAGTCTTAAGCTTAAAACGACAAAGCGGGACAGCCACTTCTTCAGCTTTTTTCAGGCAGGGACCAATCTGGCTGTAATATATATTGAGCTGAAATCGAGCTTGTGGGGAGATAACACTGGTACAGAGTAAATTTAATGGAACTTTAATCGTAGACAAAAGAAGAACAAGGGTTGATAGATATAGAGGCCAGTCCGCTTTATTCCAGTCTCTTTTGGTTATTCACTTTTTGTAATTAGTACATAAGGTCTGTTCAGCCCAAGTCGTATTGATGACAGTGACTGAAAGGGGCAGATGGTCATAATCATGTTCATCCTGGTTAATGTGAATATCGCTAATAGAAACGCCAGAAGAAACAACACAGTGATCAATATCAGACAATGAACCGCTACTATGTATGTATGAATGGGAAGCATCTTTATCCAAAACCCAATAGCCATTAGGAAGTGAATCATAGGCAGCGCGCTAGCGCTGCCTCAGAAAAGAACGATGTGGGCACAATGTGTTCGTTTTTCTTCCACCGGGCACTTCGTATCGAAGGAGTTGTCGTAGAAAATTCGATAAGGGCTCATTCGATTGGAAATCGGAGTGGCTAGTGCCCTTTTTAATAGTCGAAAGTGATCGGAGGGCAACTAGCCCCCCCCCCCAAAGCCCATCATTCCCCCAAACAAATCCAATCAAACGTTTGAGATAGCCATTTGTTCAGCGTAGTTGATTTTCAGATAGGAAATATGTTTTTAAGGGGGACACTCCCCTAAAACCCTTGGGCCCAGGGTTTTAAGTTATGCCCTGAGGGCATATAAGATCGATGTTGGCACAATCTACTATCTATTATTTTTTTCCTTTAGAGCAGGGCACTTCATATGGAAGGGGTCGTCGTAGAAACTTCAAAAGGGGCTCATTCGATTGGAAATTGACAGTTCGAGTGCCCTTTTTAATAGTCGAAAGTGTTTGGAGGGCAACTAGCCCCCCCCCCCCCATGGCCATCATTTTCCCCAAAACAACCAAACAAAAATTTGAGATAGCCAATTTGTTCAGCGCAGTTGATTTCCAGATAGAAAATATGTTTTTGAGGTGGAAACTCACCCACAACACCTCAGGGCAAGGGTTTTAAGTTATGTCCTGGGGGCATATAAGGTTTTATAGAAGGAGTTGTCGTAGAAACATCAAAACCGGCTCATTCGATTGGAAATTCGAAGGGCTAGTACCCTTTTTAATAGTCAAAAGTGATTGGAGGGCAACTATCTCCCCCCCCATGCCCATCATTCCCCCAAACGCATCGAATCAAAATTTTGAGATAGCCATTTATTCCAGCGTGGTTGATTTCCAGATAGAAATTATGTTTTTGAGGAGAACACTCCCCCACAAACCTCAGGGTAAGGGTTTTAAGTTATGCCCTGGGGCATATAAGGTTTTTACAGAAAGTGTTGTCGTAGAAACTTCAAAAAAGGCTCATTCGATTGGAAATTCAAAGGGATAGTGCCATTTTTAATAGTCGGAAGTGAACGGAGGGCTACTAGCGCCCCCCCCCCCACACCCATCATTTCCCCAAACACGTCCAATCAAAATTTTGAGATAGCGATTTTGTTCAGCTTAGTTGATTTCCCGATAGAAAATATGTTTTTGAGGAGGACACTCCCCCACAACCCTCGGGGTAAGGTTTTTAAGTTATGCCCTGGGGGCATATAAGCTTTTATAGAAGACGTTGTCGTAGAAACTTCAAAAAAGGCTCATTCGATTGGAAATGCAAAGGGCTGGTGCTCTTTTTAATAGTCGAAAGTTATTGGAGGGCAACTATCCCCCCCACGCCCATCAGTCCCCCAAACACATCCAATCAAAATTTTTAGATAGCCATTTTGTTCAGCGTAGTGGATTTCCAGATATAAAATATGTTTTTGAGGAGGATACTCCCCAACAGCTTTCAGGGCAAGGGTTTTAAGTTATGCCCTGGGGGCATATAAGGTTTTTTATAGAAGGCGTTGTCATAGAAACTTCAAAAAAAGCTCATTCGATTGGAAATTCAAATTGGATTGGAGGGCGACTAGCCCCCCCCCCCGCCCATCATTCCCCCAAACACATCCAATAAAATTTTTAGATAGCCATTTTGTTCAGCGTAGTTGATTTGCAGATAGAAAATATGTTTCTGAGGAGATCACTCCCCCACATCCCTCAGGGCAAGGGCTATTAGTTATGCCCTGGGGGCATATAAGGTTTTAATTGAAATCTTTGTCGTAGAAACTTGAAAAAGGGCTCATTCTATTTGAAATTCAAAGGGCGAGTACACTTTTTAATAGTCGAAAGTTATTAGTGATATTTGTTGTTGTTGCTGTTGTTTAGACCAGGGCACTTCGTATCGAAGGAGTTGTCGTGGTAACTTCGAAAGCGGCTAATTCAATTGAAAATAGAAAGGGCTGATGCCATTTTTAATAGTCGAAGGTGATTGGAGGGCAACTAATCCCCCTTCCACTCCCACCCTCCCACGCCCACCCTCCCATTTGCACATTATGTTTAAAAACTATATGTTGCCTTAAGATTAAATCAAAATGCATTGTGATAATGCTAATTCCCAATAAGGCATCTCAGCAGTATCCCAAGAACGACTGAGGGTATTATATTCAAACTTTCGGGGCTACTTCTGCTCTTAAAATTGACCAAATCAAAATAGCGTAAGTGTATCCAACCTATTAAAGAAAGTAAACGGATTGTTTTGCGAATGGTATCAAGTTTTCCATTTCAGGTCAACTAGAGGAGGTATATAATAATAATAATTTATTTATTACAATCTATATAAAAAGAAGCAGAGTACATCAAGAACAAAAACAAAAAACAATAAAAAAGCAAACTTGCACACTTAACAATTATTTACATAAAACAACATAAATTATGGTGCGCAGTAAGACCTGCCGACAACGACAGCTTTCCCGCAAGCACAGTCACTTTTTCCCGTAAATCAGGGAGGCCGAATCGCAATATTAGATGCCAGTTCCAGAACCACGGAGGGAGGCACAAAAGGTACCAAGAAAATTTAAAATAATAAGTCCGGATAGATTTCAGCTCTTTAGGCTTCAGAATTGGAAGAAAACCAGATAAAAAAGAATAGAATGATCGCAAAATGAAGAATATAATTCCCCAACCGCTTTTCTATTGTACCTCCCTCTATTTGAAACAATTTTTGAATATCCTATCTGAATTTTTTTTTGTCATTTGAAACTGTCAGAGCCCGAAGTGTTTTGAGATTATTAGCAATGTGAAGACCAAGCCACCGAAAAGAAAAGGCACAGGGAATAGAGAAAAAACCACAGTTAAGAGGGAGACTCCCACTCGAATTAAATGAAGTATATTCGCACTTATCAACGTTCAACATAAGCCCAATCTGTCTGAACTGGTCTGAGATCCAGCTGACAGAATGTGAGAGCCCACCCCTAGAACGACTGACACGGATTACATCGTCCGCATAAGCAAGATACGAGACATCAATTCCATCAGAAATGAAAGTCAAAGGCAAGGATAAAAGTATAGGAGCAATACGCAACTTAAAAATAGTTGGAGAAAGCACACCACCTTGACGGACCCCACGCCAAAGAAACACCTTTGAATCAGAAACTACTCCATTACATTTTTCCCGAATAAAAGAGTTAGAATACCAGTACCGTAACAAAACAACAATAGAAAGATTAATATTGTTGGAAAAAAGTGAATAGAGTGCATGTGAGTGGACTATACTATCGAAAGCTTTCGAAAGATCAAGGGCACAGATATAAGGAGGAGATTTATCATTAAACAGATTGCAACAGGAGGGCAGCTAGAACACGATGGGCGTGCTGACATCCCAGCCTTTTTTTAAAGCCAAATTGGTTTTCACCAAAATTAACATTTTCTGAAATGAAAGGGAGAAGAATATATTCAAAAATTTTACTAAGAGTGCACGAAACAGTAATTGGTCGATAAGAACTACACTCTGACGAAGTTTTTCCACGCTTCAAAACCGAGGTGACTGTGCCACAGAGAAAACTGTCGGGAAGCATAGAAGTCGAAACACATCTGAAACAGTAGCTGAAGGTGATCTATCAAAGTTGGGCAAACTACTTTTAGATGATAAGCCGAAATTCCGTCTTGATCAACAGAGCTAGATTGCATGTTCTTAATAGCTTGACCAATATCAACAGCAGAAACTGGTAATACATTACTCTGAGAAATACGATTAGGCAAACACGACTCAAGAAAGTTACTAAAAAGCTTTTCAACTTCCCGGTTCACCTTGCCGAAAATATCATTATAATACGACACCCAAGTATTAACTGCTGTAGGACTTTCGGAAAACTCACTACTAAGCTTATCCGAATTCAGAACATCAGAGCACTACCACTCCTCTCTCGACGCAGGACAATCAAAACCAGATACCCTAGACTGCCGTAAACATTTTTATATGCACGCTTGTTATTATGCTTCAGATCAAGGACAACTTCTCAATTTGACTGACCCCAAGACACCCATAGTCGTAGCCAAAACTTAGCTTTATTCTTTACAACTTTTAATTCTGGGTCCAAAACTCATTCTGGTTTTCTAGCTTTAACTTTAATCTTTTGTAGAGGAACAGCAGTCGCCTCTGCTTGTTTTAAGCGCCAAATTATTTTATCATAATATTCATTTAGAGACTGCTTATCATTTGAGAAACGGTCAGTAACTTGAAGCAAATGGTAAGGAACTTTTATAGAACCCAATAACGCGGACAACGTAGTAATATAAAGTGCAAAATTAGCTCTACTCCAGTTATTCCTGTAAAACCTCTTCGAACTTTGTGTAAATGGTCTAGTAGAACGGGAAGGGACTAGTGAAGCAGAGAAAGAAATTGGGAAGTGGTCAATATCACTATCGTGTTAATGAACTAGAAAAGTCAACACATTAATATTGGATAAGAAAACAATATTGTGAATTTTAGATAAACTTCCAGATTGGTGAATATATTAATATTCAATACTTTTTTCAACTATTTTATAAACAAAAAGAACCTTAGGGACGATAGTAGATTTAACTTACTGATTTGTAATATCTTTGTTGAAGTCACCAACCAGAAATCATAACCAGTCGATGCAACAGACGCAAGAATAGCCTTAAGATTTGTCGAGGCTTTCATATACGCGTCTAAAGCAGAAATAGTTTTTTTGTTACACGGAAGATTCACATTTATCAGCACAGCATTACCAAACCGAACCGCAAGGATGAATTTATCACTTTGAAAACACACTGGAGAGAGCAAACTCAGGTTATTCTTAACAATGCACGCGAGGCCTCCAGAAGGTCTACCAAAAGTGACCTCAGCATTAGTTGTAAAAAACGGAATGATTACGGCTTCTTTTTAACACGTTAATACTAGTAGAAGTCAGGAGGTGTTCTTGAAGGCATACTATGTCAAACTGGTCACAGAATTCATCAATCATATGCTCCTTTAAACGAGTGCCATTTATATCAAGCGAAACAATCGAAAGAGGCACAATCATTTCTTCTTGGCAATGATATCTCTCAGCACTTTGCATCTAAGACTAAAGGAGGCATGATTTTCACCACAATTGGCACATCTTGCATCAAGCTGGCAGGGAGAATCCTTGGTGGAAATATGAGGGCCCGCATAGCGTGCACACTTTGCAACCAAATTTGTACAATCAGCTACTCTGTGGTCTGGCGAACGGCATTTTAGACAGCACCGAGGTGCAGACAGATATTCTTTCACAGATAAATATTCATATCCAAGTTTAACACCATTTTGCATAGCTTTGGCTTTTGACATGGAGTCACAAAACTCAATCTTAACCGTGCCAGTGTCACCGAGCCGCATAGCTTCCACCACACCTGAATATCTTTGAAAGAATGAGGTCTAAGTCCTTCGATATTCCTCTGACTATCCCGAAAAACCGCTTAGTGATCACCTTGGAAGGAGATTTTGCTAAAGTCAGCGAAATAGAGTCTTTGAATTGTTCAGTAGCAGATTTTTTAACATTGATTAGCCATTTGTCACCTCGCAAACTCAGCTTGGTAACTGCATTATGACAGCTCACTTTATTGAGCACTTCTGTGCGTTTTATCGGGTAATTTAGTGTATGCAGCACTTTAGGGGTAGCAGCAGGAGTTAGAAAGTCAGTTGACGGCGTCTCACAGGCAGGCAGCGGTGGAAAGTGATTATCATATTAATTGAACTTACTTTAAATACTCTTTGGGAAGTATTCCATCCTATTCAATTTCACGTTCAAACTCGAATAAACCAAAGCAGGGATGATAGGTACATCATTTGGAGAACAAATTACAAACATCGGTAGGTCTATGTCTTCATCGTCACATTTCTCGAATATACTTAATATATCCTTCAGATGGCTTTCCAAAGCCTTCGGCCCCTGTCTTCTCGGAAGCTCAGTCCCAGGTACAGCCGCATCGTAAAGGAGTTTTTTTTAGCTTCGATTACACTCGGCAAGTCCAGAAAAAAGTCCTTTCCAAATTTCAGTATTTCGTTTTCATTCACTCCATTATCACGGTTAAATTGCAAAAAGTTTAAAACCGGCGAAAAACCCGGTCCATTATTCATTATTCACTGCATATCATAAGAACCGGTCAACTCTATTCCCACTTGAGGAGTGGCGCCCCTCGAGGAAATTATAGCCTAGTAAACGACACAGCATTCGCACGGGATTCTGACTAATGGACAATTCTTCTGGGATTGGTATGTTTTGATGGGCGTCTTTGGGCTGAAAATCCTCTTCCTAGCTAATTTATATATTACGGGTTGCCTCCCCGTAGTAGCATAATATTTGTAGGCATGAATATATACTGAGTTGGAGCTAATAGGCTTGAAAATGCCTGTTCAGGATTTCGACTCTTGTTGATAGAAGAGCGTCGCCAAGTGTTGAAAACCATTTTGTGACCAAGATGGGCCCAGCATTGCACAAAGCCTCCATTCATGGAGGTCCCAGGGACTTCTTGCTGTCCGGTTCTAAGCCGGCTTAAGCACTTCGGTGTAAACCTGAGAAGATATGTGATCCCCGTCCTGCACTGGGATCCGGGATCATTGCTTTTACTGAGGCGACAATAATTTCAATGATTTAAAGAACATGAAAATTGGAACTTGGAATGTTACGACGTTAAAAAATGACTATCGTATCGACATTTTGACTGACGAATTCAGACGATTCGAACTGGATTTATTCGGAGTTTCAGAAACTCATATCCCAGGGGTAGGAAGCATGAAATTAGGTGATATAGAATATGTTTACTCTGGCAGGAAGGATGGGGTACATAGACAGGGAGTAGGGCTCATGATGAATAAAGAAGCTGCTAAGTCTTGTTTAGGCTGGGAAGGTATTAATGATAGAATTCTAATTGCTCATTTTATGACTAGAAAGTTCAGGGTATCAGTTATAGTAGTATACGCCCCTGTAGAACCAACTAATGGAGATACTAGTGACTCAGATGAATTTTACTTACAGTTACAGGAGCAAATAGACAAGGTCCCAGGTAGAAATATGATGTTATTACTGGGAGATTTTAACGCCCAGGTTGGTAGAAATAAGGATAGATGGTATCCTAGCTTAGGTAAATTGGGTGTAGGAAAAGAAAACAGTAATGGATACAGACTTTTGCATTTTTGTAGGTATAACAATCTAGTTATAACCAGTACGGTGTTTGGTCATAAAATGGCTCATAAGCTAACATGTTATTCACATGATGGTAAGATAGCTAACCTTATTGATTATTTTACGCTAAACCACTGGCTGGCAGGATCAATACAAGATATTCGGGTATGTAGAAGTGCTGTCCTTGATGCTAAAAGTGAAGAATACCCTCTAGTAGTCTCAAGGATTAATTTAAAGCTGAACTTTCAGAAGTAATGACCTACCCAGAAGTTATGTTGCTGGTAGACCCCAGGACGAGAATTTGAGAGAAAATATCCAAGAACAGTTTAATAATAAACTTAATACCTAAAAGCTTGACAATATGGACCATGGTTGGAACAAATTTAGGAAAATAATTTGTGAAGTTTCTGTTGGTGTATTAGCGAATAAAGCTAGAACTGCAGCTAAGAATATTAGTGAAAAAGCTTTATGTTTAATAGAAAGGAGAAAGGACTTGTACAAGAATTATCTGAGTGATAGATCGTATGAAAACAAAAGAAATGTAAAGAGAGTGGAGAAAGCATTGAAATATGAACTAAGGAGGTGTGAAGTGGAGGCCATGGATAAAATTACTGAGGATTTAGAAGATGCAGCTAGACGGCATAATAGTAAAATATTGTACTGGCACGTTAACAAATTGAGAGGTAGTAGTCAATCCGGACTTGTCCCAGTTAAAGATAGGAATGGGATGGCAATTAGCGATAAGGAAAAAGCTAAATCGAGATGGGCCGAACATTTTGAGAAATTGCTTAACCGAGATAGAGTTACATGAAAAAATATAGAGGAAAATGAAAAAGTTTGTGATACCTTGGATGTTAAGGAAGATTTGTTTTGTGAACAGGAAATAGCAACAGCACTAAAAGGATTAAACAATAATAAGGCTCCAGGTGTAGTAAATGAGTCTCTTAAATATGGTGGCTCTGAGGTCAGAAATAAGTTATTGAAAATTATGAATATGATTTTTGAAAAAGGGGAAGTACCTAACGATTATAGAAAAACCTTAATTAAGCCACTTTATAAGAAAGGTGATAAAAGTGAGTGTGGTAATTATCAAGGCATTAGTCTGGTTTCTGTAGGTAGCAAATTGCTTAGTAATATGATACTTTTTAGACTGAGAGATGCCGTAGACAAAGTTTTAAGAGAAGAGCAGTGCGGTTTTAGTAAAGGTAGAGGATGTGTTGACCAAATTTTCACTCTTAGGTTAATAATTGAGAAGTGCCTATGTTTTCAAACACCTTTGGTCCTCAGTTTTATAGATTATGAGCAAGCGTTCGATTTTGTTGATAGAGGAGCATTAGTAAAGGTTTTATCCTTGTATGGTATGCCAGACGAATACATTAAAGTGATTAGTGCTATTTCAATAATAACATTGCTGCGGTTAAGGTAGGAACTGAGGCTAACAGCTGTTTTTTTTTTTTAATTAAATCAGGAGTTAAGCAGGGTTGTGTTCTATGCCCCTTTGTATGGATTATTTTGACGGACTTTATTTTAAGGAACACAGGAAAGGCAATGCGAGACCACGGAATCAAATGGGGAGGAAAAAGTCTTCTGGACTTGGATTATGCTGATGATTTAAGAATTCCATATGAAAGTGTGAGCAAAATGAATGAGGTTTTAGAGGTTTTGTGGGTTCAGGGTGCTAGTATTGGTTTGAAAGTTAATATTAGGAAGACTAAGTCACTAAGGCTAGGAATAAGTGATGATGAAAAGTTGACAATGGGTGATGAGAATATTGACAAGGTGGACAGCTTCATTTACATTAGTGGCATTTTTAATAAATACGACGGGATCATTGAAGATATTAAATGAAAAACAGCCAACGCTCAGAGTTTTCTTTCACTATTAAAAAAGGTTTTGAAGAATAGGAAGATAAGTCTGCAAACCAAGATTAGAATATTAGAAGCTACAGTGATGACAGTAGTCAAATTTGGCTCTGAAGCATGGACGCTCCAAAAAGCGGTTGAAGATTTGCTAGATGTTTTCCAGAGAAATTGCTTAAGGATTGTTCTGGGTACCCGGCTGACTGACCGTATTTCAGACAATAGGCTATACGAAAAATATGGTTCAATAGCGCTTTCTAGGTCTATAATGAAAGAAAAGTTGAGGTGGTTAGGGCATGTTGTGTGGATGAAGGATGACAGATTGCCGAAGATTGTTCTTTTTGGCCAACCATCTAGGGCTAAACAGAAAGCAGGTCGTCCCCGTCTGGGGTGGGAGGACGTCATAAAGAAAGATTTAAAGGAAATGGGAACTTCGTGGGCGGGTGTAAAAGGGAGGTTTTGAATAGATTGGGATGGAGGAGGAGCGTGCGTAGCTGTGTTGGCCTTGGGCGGCTTGGTACAGCGATGAGTTGTTAGTAGTAGTAGTAGTATCATAAGAACCAGATACCAATAAACGAAGGAAGCGTAGAAACTAAATTAAACAGTATTATTTGCGTCCAGATTTTTAAAAGGGCGTATGTTGTTAAAAATGGCTGAAAATTGTTCTCCAGCATACAAATAGCAGGTCAAACTATAAAGTCTTAAAAAAAGAAAAGTTTTAAAGTGTTATTTTCTTTTTCCATGAAAAGACTATGTCAATATAAACGAACAGAAATTAATTAAAATAACTTTTTCCACAAAATAAGTTTTTCAAAAAAAAAGTAAAGAGCTACATTAAACAAAAAATTAGCAAAAATAAAATCAAGTAATCTACCAAGCGTGAAGCCACCACAAATCAGCATCGACCTATAAATGAAACCCAAAACGAACAGAAATTACAATAAATAACCGAGTCAAACTCAAAACGAGCAGAAATTGACATAAGTTGGGCGCAAAACCCCTATGTCTTTCCAAGGCAGGAACAAAATTTTCACTTTACAGAAAAAATACAAATAAATGTGCATTGTCAGTTTAATATGCATATACTGATATTTAGTAATCAAAATGTTAATATTATTTGATTTATTAAGGTTATAAAACTAAAAATATTTATATTTTTTCAGTAAAGTGCAAATTTTGTTCTGGCCTTGGGAAGGCATAGGGGTACTGAAATATTCCAACTCTTGCATTTCAACAAAAGAAATCCAAAATGAACTTTGAAAAATCAAGAGAATGTAACTGTGACAAGGTAAACCACGACAAAACACTACTGAAATATTCCAACTCTTGCATTTCAACGAAATAAATTCAAAGTGAACTTTGAAAAATCAAGAGAATGTAACTGTGACAAGGTAAACCACGAAAGAACACTACTGAAACATTCCAACTCTTGCATTTCAATGAAAGGAATCTAAAAATGAACTTTGAAAAATCAAGAGAATGTAACTGTGACAATGTAAAGCACAACAAAACACTACTGAAGTATTCCAACTCTTGCTTTCAACGAAAGAAATTCAAAATGAACTTTGAAAAATCAAGAGAATGTAACTGTGACAAGGTAAATCACAACAAAACAATACTGAAATATTCCAACTCTTGCATTTCAACGAAAGAAATTCAAAATGAACTTTGAAAAATCAAGAGAATGTAACTGCGACAATGTAAAGCACAACAAAACACTGCTGACATATTCCAACTCTTGAATTTCAACGAAAGAAATTCAAAATGAACTTTGAAAAATCAAGAGAATGTAACTGTGACAAGGTAAACCACAACTAAACACTACTGAAACATTCCAACTCTGGCATTTCAATGAAAGAAATCCAAAATGAACTTTGAAAAATCAAGAGAATGTAACTGTGACAAGGTAAAACACAACAAAACACTAATGAAATATTCCAACTCTTGAATTTAAAAGAAAGAAATAAAAAATGAAATTTTAAAAATTAAGAGAATGTAACTGTGACAAGGAAAACCACAACAAAACACTACTGAAATATTCCAACTCTTAAATTTCAACGAAAGATATTCAAAATGAACTTTGAAAAATCAAGAAAATTTAACTGTGATAAGGTAAACCACAACAAAACACTACTGAAATATTCAAACTCTTGCATCTCAACAAAAGTACTTGAATATGAACTTTAAAAAATTAAGAAAATGTAACTGTGAAAAGGTAAACCACAATATAACACTAATTAAATATTTCAACTCTTGCATATCAACGAAAGTTCAAAATGAACTTTGAAAAATTAATAGAATGTAACAGTGACAGGGTAAACCACAGCGAAACACTACTGAAATATTCCGACTCTTGCATTTCAATGAAAGAAATTCAAAAATGAACTTTGAAAAATCAAGAGAATGTAACTGTGACAGGGTAAACCACGACAAAACACTACTGAAATATTCCAACTCTTGCATTTCAACGAAATAAATTTAAAATGAATTTTGAAAAATCAAGAGAATGTAACTGTGACACGGTAAACCCCAACAAAACACTACTGAAATATTCCAACTCTTGCATTTCTACGAAAGAAATCCAAAATGAACTTTGAAAAATCAAGAGAATGTAACTGTGACAAGGTAAACCCTAACAAGACACTACTGAAATATTCCAACTCTTGCATTTTAACGAAAGAAATTCAAAATGAGCTTTGAAAAATTAAGAGAATATAACTGTGACAAGGTAAACCACGACAAAACACTACTGAAATACTCCAACTCTTGCATTTCAACGAAAGAAATTCAAAATGAACTTTGAAAAATCAATAGAATGTAACTGTGATTTTTTGTTTTGTTTTAAGTATGTTTCATCTCATTCGAAAACATGTAAAAAAAAGTTGAAAAAATATATCATGTTAAAAAAAAGAAAATAATAATTTTTTTTTTAAATCGAAAAAAAATTTCAAAAAAAATGGGGAGGGGGGGGGGCAAAAAGTTGGAGGGAGGGGGTGCCCTTCGAGTTTGGGGATAGGGGACCTTTGGGGGGTTGATGTCTCTGCTGGTTAGGGTCGTTGGTGCTTATGATCCTTGATGGTTCATACTCACATACACCGTGCTACTTGATTTGCAAGGATTTCTAAGGTTTGTTCTGAAATTCAATATTAAAATTATTTTCTTGCCATCTACATCTCTCTTAGTATCAACTTTTTAGTTTACTATAACGTTAGACTCTATTTTATACTGACAACACTCTTCAAACGCCACTTGTGTATTATACAGAACACATCGAAGAAGTAAAGCTATCTATTATTAAAATTCTTTTCTTGCCATCTACATCTCTCTTAGTATCAACTTTCTAGTATACTATAACGTTAAACTCTATTTTAAATTGACAACACTGTTCAAACGCCACTTGTGTATTATACAGAACACATCGAAGAAGTAAATCTAGGTCAAGTCATAAGACCATTTTATCATCGTTAACCATTTCCATAGATTGATATTGTTCCAAATTTATAATAAATAAGGTATGAATTAACATGCTCTTCAGGGTTACCTTATTTGCTAATCACTTTAACCCTTTTTTTCTCCATCTTCATACGATCCAATTCGCAAATGTTATATAGCTCAGTTTTTTTCCCTATTATTCAAATAAGGTCGTTCGTACAGCCCAATTCACGAATCACTTATCCGTTTTTGCAAATATCAATCAAACAATTTTGATTGTAGCATCAAATTTTTTAATAGTAAACTACACTTGAGTTAAGGCAGTTGTCCAAAAAAAATCAGAAATTAATATCGTTCGTATAGTCCAATTCGCAAATGCTAAACCCTTTTCTTTTTCTCCACCTTCATAAGATCCAATTCGCAAATGCTAAACCCTTTTTAGAGCTATGATCGCAATGAATGGTACCTGTTATCAGAAAAAAATGCCAATTGCCAAAAAAAAAAAAAAAAAAAAATAAAACACGCCATGCTGAATGTGCTTCAAAAACCCATCTGGTTGAAAACATGTTTGTTATCGTTAACCATTTCAATAGATTGATATTGTTCCAAATTTATAATAAATATCTCGCTTTTTGCAATGTGCAGGAACCAGTGGGGAATCCCCGCTCGTTTGGAAAGGTACCAAGGGGACATAAGACAAGCAAATAGCATGTAATTTCAAAACGTGTTTAATCACTTTATAGGTTTTGCATGCTTTTTGCAATGTGCAGGTGAAACTGTGTGAGGGAGTAATGACTCTCTTTGAAAAGGTGTAGAGCATCAAGCAATTAGTATGGGAATTCCTATACGTCCCAGCAAATAGCATGGGAATTCCTATACGTCCCAGCAAAATGGTACTTAGTACTCTACTGCTGCTTTTCTTAATTTTTTCCTTAGGAACTTCCTTAGACTATTAGCCTCAGTAATACGACCTGCTTTGAAAAAATTGATTCTTTTCTTATAAGTTTTTTAAAAGACTCAGTAACGTAAGACTTATCTGTAGAACACGTTTTAAATTTTTTCTCGGGGAAGTGGAATTCATAATTACTCCTCAATAAATTTTGGAGGGACAAAGTCATGTAGTCAACGTCATTTGTTTGATACACAGTGGACCAATTTTCAGTAGTAATCCAGGAGCCAAAATTGAAAAGTCCTGCGTCAGTGAGAGGTCTATAAGCGGTTTCAGTTATAGAAAACGACTGTTTAACTTTAGCCAGCGGAGATAGGAAAAGGCTAAAGTGGTAACTACCCCCTAGAGGGGGCAGAGTGGAGATGGGTTTGTAAAACTTTGAAAGATTAGTGCAAATTAAATCAAGAGTAGTATTGCCTTTTGTAGTTTGGACATTAACGACCAGTTTTAAATTAAAAGCATTACATGTAGAATCAAGTCTTATATCGTTTGGGACACCCACCAGGAAAATTCCTGCATTTGGGTATTTTGATAGTACGAAGTCAGCACTTGTATGTAATTTTTCGATAAAATTTATTTTGTCAGCGGATCTCTGATTAGAGGAGTAATAAAAACAACAAAGGACAATTAAATTAAAAGGACGCGCCAAGACTTTAGGTCGAACACACACCCACATAGCTTCATCAAAGGGAGTAAGGCACGGAATTGGGATTTTACTTGGGTATAAATCATTACGGACAAAGAACAGAATTCCGCCACCTTTCTTACCCAGATGGTGGTTTTCTGGTCTGAGTTTAATAAATTGAGAAAAATTGTTAATCTTTAACTTTTGCAAATTTCGAGCTAGAACTTCAGTAATACCGATTATATCTAATCTATATATTTTAGAAAGGGTGTCTAATTCATTAAGTCTTTCAAGTTAAGGCTTTCAGCGTTGCTCAACAAAAGTGTGGGGAATCGAAAGCGACTTGTGAAGGTACCGTTTTTACACTTTACTTTTTTTATATCACAGATTGGGTCAGGGGTTCTAGTGGAATTTTTGACGGGGGCTAAACTTGGATAGTGAGAACAAGGGACAGGGGATCAGATCCATCTTTTTCAAATACAATTGCATTTAATTGAGCAGGTACTAGCGGAGACTCTAAACAGCGGTAACTATTTGAAGTTTTAGAAACTCTGCATGGAGGTGTTACAAGAGGATTGTTCTGCCTGCTTACTCTTAAACCAGAGCCATACTGGTAGGGTAGCCAGGGGGGATAAAGTGCAAGGGAAGGGAGAAAGGTTTCCTGGTGATCTGGGAATAAGTCAAGTTGGGAGTGTTCTTTAAATGGGGGGGGGGGGCTGAGGGAGAAAAACATTTACTTGAAGTCACAGTTGCTCATTACAGAGGGAAGAGAATCACGAAAGTCCTTAGCAGAAGTCTGATCAATCTGCACCACCAATTTATCACCGGAGGGCTTTATGCTATGAATACATTCATGACCAGGTATAAGGTCAATCACTTCACGGCGTTTTGCAGGATTATTAAGGTGAGATGGAACTTTTAAAATGACAATAACGGCATGCTTATCAGCGATTGGCTGGGGCCTGGGGTCACTAAGAGGAGGGAAATTTAGATCATAATACACAATTTTCTCACGGATTTGCTTGAGTTCGGAGTCTATGTTTAGAAGCCTTGATGCGAGGCTTGAATATGCAACTGCTGGAATGACAGGAACCTCGGTAGGCAAAATAATCACGTGAGTAGGCAAAATAAAATCATCAGACTCGCATTTCTGAAAGGTCTCAATTATATCCTTTAGGTGACGGTAATTAGCTAGATCACCTTGCCGTCGAGGCACACGTTCGCCCACGAACACTCGAGACCATAGGCAGTTTTAGCTATTACAATAGACTTTTCATCAAAAAAGTCAGCCGCATGTTTGGTAATAATTTCATTATCCACTCCTTCATGAAAATTTGACTGCACAAAGTTTTGTAGTGCAGAATGCTCAAGCTCCATAATAATCATGATCATGAATATATTCAATATATACCACATTCATCCATTTAAATAATACATAAGTTCAAGTCTAAACTTGTTAGATTTGATTAGCATCCATCTCTATTCCTTTATTGCATAAATATTCATCTACAATTTACTGTCCCAAGGGAATGTGAAATAGCCGGCGAAACGGTAATCCGCTTATAAGAATAATTCCAAAATGAAGGTCCACAGGGAAATTTCACAGCTTGAGTAAGGTTATATCCTAAAAAACTATGGTGCTAACACAACGAAGTCTGAATACCAACTATATATGGGCATCTTCATGATTCTAGAAATATGGGACAATCTTCAGATGGCATTGAGTCTTCCAGCGACAAAAGAAGCTTTCCCGATTCGGCTGATAAGTTCCGCGTCCATGGAGCAATCATTCGAAATCACACAGCCAAGATAGGTAAAGTTGGTAATAACTTCGATGTAGGCTCCATGAACAGTAATGAATTCAAGGGGGCTTAATGGGGGCTTCCGGTTCGATTGCCATTATTTTTGTTTTTGGGGATATACTTAAACTTGACTTTTGTAGCTTCTTCCTGCAGGACATTCAGAGCATCTATCAGCTGCTACACAGAGTCAGTAACGAGCACTAGGTCGTCTGCTAAGTCGGTGTCGGTCAGGACTTTATCTCCAATTGGAAGCTAAAGGGCAATCAATTGGTTGTTCGAGTCACGATGTGGTCTAGGACACAAATAAACAATTCTGGGGCAACAGTCCACCCTTGTTGCACACCAGTTTTGATACTGAATGACGTGCCCCATTTCCAATTTACTTGGATGCAGCTCTCAGTTTCCTCATATAGCTTTTCAAGGGGTAGACAATATTTGGCTGACAGTCCGAGGGAGCGGACTATAAGCCGTAGAAATTACGGTCTACCTAAACGACGGCAGCCTTAAAGTCCACAAAGGCCATATAAGCTTCTCTACGGAATTCTTTTGTCTTTTCCACCGCCTGCCGCACTGTAAAAATCTCTTTCAACAAAAGACCTCAGGCATAAACCCAATCTGTTGCTCAAACCCAATCCCTCCAAATCCAAAGCTCAAGCCTACTTAGTTAAGTCTATTAACATTTGGTATAAAAATGTTGATACGTATTTTCAGCAGTACTAGGTTTAATATTAATGGCTTTTACTTTTCGCCTAGTTAAAATTAAATAAGTCACGCGTGTTTCTTGAATAAAATGAGTAGTTCCATTGATTTGACAGCAAGCTTAGTAATTCTGGAATTTTTCTCAATGATTATAAATATGATCAAAAACCTGTTTTTACCTGTTGTAATGAAAGCTGTTCCATAGGTTGGTGATGCCCAGGGGAAAAATTAATTACAGCACCCCCTTCCCGACTCAAACTAAAGTAAAAAAATAAATCAAAGTGGAAAATTGGATCGAAGTGGGCAATATCCCGGCTGCGGCACCCCCTCCCCCCCCCCCAACAACGGAGCCCGTAGCAACTGCCTCGGTTGTCTCCTCCCCCAAGGGGCGGCTGTGGTTGTAATATTAAGTTAAACTTAGCAGTTAAATTTAGAACCACTAAGGGCAATATCAATAACAATTTAGTTATAATAGTATAAAACTGTTTTGTAAAATCCCATCTACCCTACCTCTATTTTTTTTTTTTTTTATTCCGTTTTTTTGTATTTTCCACTTGATAGACACAAAACATATTAATATCTCAGAAAATTATCTTTGGCAATTAAGTGACAAGCACTACTTTTGGCTTGGCAATTAGACTAATAATAAAACTTTGACTAAAATCCTACAATTAAGTAATTATGACAATAAGGTTCCTGTTGTAAGAAACCTGTAAATAAATATTCATTATCCAGCCGTTACTTCAAAATAAAAAAAAAAATAAAAAGGACAGGTTAGGTGAAGCAAATAAATTGTACAATAAAACAATAGCAAAACTCAAGATTTGGTTAAAAGTAGGCAAATCCAAAAAAAGGACATCAGAAATTTAATCCCATTGGAGTAAGAGGCCTGAGACCCTGAATATGTACTTGAATGAACTGCGTGTCATTATTTCTGATAATAAACAAAAAAAAGCAAGACAAGTTAGCCCAAAAATACAGCCCCAGGCTGCTAAGTTTTAAATAAAAAATTCATCAAATGCAAATTTAACTAAATCTAATAGAGTAAATCCAGTTTCCAAATTAAAAAAGATCCAACATTTATCTTCTTAAAACACCAGCTGCAAATCAAAATTTTCTTCACCTCCAGCATCTCCCTTCTTAGTTCTACAAGACCTCACTGCGCGTTGTAACAGAGCAACTAGAGCCACTCTTCACTCTGATATAGGAAAAAAACTTTCCACCATATTAGAAGGTGTCAGTAAAAATACCAGTATTTAAAAAGGGGGCAAACATGACAGCCACTACTCCAAATGGATATCACTCATGGATATGGCCACCAAAGTATTTACAATAATTTTGCTCAAAAAGGTTTGAAGGTGCAAGGGATGAGCAAACATGCGAAAATCAGTGTGGTTTTCCAAGAGCAGGGGGAGGAGACTAATTTTTCACTCTGTCTTATTCTCTAACAGTGGGGATGCTACAATCTCCGCATAACTAACATGTCTCTGGATTTTAGGGTTGGTGTTGACTCTGTAACCAGCAAAAACCTTTGGCATGTTACAGTAGAAAAACAAAACATTCCGGTAGAATTTATAGAGCTGTTGAAGGTGTAATATTAGCATTGAAAATCGGTTGCAGAAGAGCTGTGTGTAAAGCCCTCTAATATGGAAACCGGTGCAGGACAGGGGTGCATTTTACCCCTGTTTTGTCACCCCCTGTTGTACTGCATAGTGGAAAGAACATTCTCGAGTTTTGATGACGTTCCTATGGTTTTGGGCATTAATCCATCTGACCTGGACTACATGGATGATATTGATGTTCTTGTTGCTGATCAAGCAATGCTAAATGAAATAGCAAATTTGTCTCAGCTACTGGATATGAACATCAACACAACCAAAACAAAAGTCATGGAACAGAATATACAGTCGGATCATCAGCTTGTCCTTAACAGACAAGAATAGGAAAACATTAATAGCATCACCTATCTTGGCTTACTACTAGATGCTCACGGAGGCTGTGACCTTAACATGCAGCACAGTATCAACAAACCCAAAGCCATTTTCCTCACAGCTCCACTGCCATCTGTGGAAACGGAAGGAGATCGCCAAGAACATAAAATGTGTATCTGTAAAGTGGCTGTTAGGTGTGTTCTCTTCTACACAGTCAATAACTGGCTGCTGAAAGCGCTGAATCTCCACAATATGGAAGTCATCACCCACTGCTGTACTTGTAAAATCCTAAGGATCCAATACTCCAACAGAATCTCAAATATTGATGTGCTCCACTGCTGCTATAACATCAAACCCACCCGTGCCATTTTCAAACTGAAAAGACTATGTTGGCTTAGCCATGTCCTGAGAAGAGCCAATGACTGCATCATCAAAGAAGTGTTTCTAGCTTTTCCTTTGCCAGATTGGCACAGGCAATCTGGCAGCCAATTGAAGAATTGGAAGGGCAACTATCAAAGAGGAACTCGACTTTAATGGTGGATTTCAAAAGTTTAGCAGAAAATCAAAGAGCAGCTGGCTGCAGTTTGCTGAACAGCTGGCACTATATTGCTACAAACGGAAGTCAACCAAACAGAACTTCTAGAAGTCTGATGAGGCATCCAGGTCTGTTCCCTCAGCAAGCACAAGTCAAGTACAGTATATATCAATATTATTCTATTAGATCTATACGTTATGTCAATAACTACATGCTCTTTTGTTGTTATTAATAATAAAACATTATCTAGGGGATTTCCCTAAACTTTGAAACGCGGATTTATAACATTATTAGGAGGTAGTCTAAATACTTTTCTCTGTATTAGCATTAAAAACCTCACTTAGATGCCTTTAGATTTCAAAATGTGTGTATGATTTAATGCAAATTGACCGAAATTAATCTGCAAAAATTTATCAAATCTATAAATTTGGAAGCATTTCCAATCCATAATCCTACATCAAATAATTGATTTTCCTGCACTTAGTGATTTCCATGTTTTTAACATAATTTTCAATATTATAAGCTAGGATATATTATGTAGCCTATTATAATAATAACTACCAGGCTAATAGATTAGATTTATTACATACCTTGCTTAACAACAGCATGAGTAGAAAGGTCAACTGTATCCATTATTTCCAGAGTCAGCACAAAATTCAGTTAGCACTCTTATTCAATTCTTCCTTGTGATAATTTGATATTCATTCAAATTCTGAAAAATTAACAAATCTGTGACCCAAAGTAAAGAATAAAAATTGCCTAGAAAACTATAAGATTGTTTTCTTATTAGAAGCAATGAAAAAATAAGTAAGTATAATTGTTAGACTAATTTGACAGATGAAGCTAATTTTACCCACTCCATAAGGGATTACTTTGCAAGGAGCTGTTGTAATCTGTGTGGAAAATGGTGAGTTCTAACAGCAAATTTTGAAAAGTGTAGCCTATTTTCTGTCTTTTTCTTTTAATCACTATGCTATTTATATCCAGAAATCATAATCCAAAAACTAACCAGCAAATTACCAACCCATAAGAAACAGATTTGACAATGCCATGCATATTCAAACTACTTACAAGTTGTCCTCTTTTCAAAACCCATGCATTTTGAAAGCCACCTATCTTCAAAATAGATAGGTTTGTTTATTATTTATGGAGTGCAACTGCGCCATAAAGTGTTGCCTTTCAAAACCTGTACATTTTGAAAGCCATCTATCTTCAAAATAGATGAGCTCTTTATTATTCATGGAGTGCTGTAGTCCCTTAGTGTCCCTTTCACATCTAAAAGCATCCCTTCTAAAACCCATTACTTAAAAGCCAACTATCTTTAAAATAGATAAGTTTGTTAATTATTTATGGAGTGCAGCAGCCCCATAAAGTGTTGCCTTTCAAAAGCTCTAAATTTTCAAAGCCATCTATCTTCAAAATAGATAAGCTGGTTTATTATTCATAGAGTGATGTTGTTCGTTAGTTTCCGTTTCAAAACCTGTACATTTTGAAAGCTATCTATGTTCAAAATAGATAAGTTTGTTTGTTATTCATGGGGCACAGTTGTCCCACAAAGTATCCCTTTTAGAATGAGTACATTTTGAAAGCCATCAAACTAAGTAATTGGTAATTTTTTTATTATACATGGACTGCAGTTGCTCCAGTGAATCAGTTTGAGAAGGCTTCTAGGAGCATGCAGAATATCAGCCATAATGAGCATAGAACTGTTTGACAAAATTTTCCAGCCATGGCTTCCAGACTTCCAGCTTTCAGACACACCACTCATTAGCCCCAAATTTTGAGCAATTTTGCGTGTCTTATTAAGCCATTTTTTCTGAACAATTTGGTGTGCAAATACTGCACAAATTAAGATTCTGATTTTCCATCCCCATCTATTCCCACTTAGGGTGGAAGTGGGGTACTACATGCGCACCATAATTTACGTCGTTTTATGTAAATAATTGTTGTGTGCAAGTTTATATTTTTTTTTTTTTATGTACTCCACTTTTTTTGTTCATAGTGGATAATAATGAATTACTATTATTATATGATTGAACTTTTTGATTCTGATGTCATTTTTCATCCCCAACCCCATGGACTTGAATTAATAGGAAACAGCCTTTCAATCCAGAAAATATAGTAAAATTTAGATTTGAGATTTGTCCCCTTTGACCCCCTCTTTTCCCTGAAAAAGGGGTATTTCTGCATGGACATTTTTAAGCAATTTTGAATAAGCTATCAAGCAAATTTTTTTGAACATTTTGGTGTTCATTTGTGTGTGAATACTATTCAAATTAAGATTCTTAGTTCTCACCACTCTCTGACCTAATTTAGGGTAGAAATAGGGAACTAGGTGTTGCAATTTTGTAACTCTGATGTCATTTTGAGTCTCCCAAGACTTGAATTAACATGAAATACCTTTTGATTCACCAAATATTTCACAGATAAATATTATAATTTTTCATCTCCCTCTGACCTAAGTTAGAGCAGAAATGGGATACTAATTAACAGATTTTTTTTTATTCTGATGACATTTTAGGTCTTCCTGGATTTGAATTAACAGGAAACAACTTTTCAATTACAAAATTTTTCAATGCATCATATTATTATAATAGTACAAATGGTATTTTTAGCCCTTCTGACTTCAGATAGGGCGGAAAGGGGGCACTAGCTTATCAAGATAATATGTAATCACACTAACATAAGGGCAATTTTCAAAACTGGAAAAGCAGATTTGGAATCACTTTTTATGTGTTTCTGTGGATGAAGATAGACAGGTATAGTTTTCTCTTTGAATTTTTAAAACCTGAGAATGCTTTCTACTTTTTTAGAAAGAGAATCTAGACAGGTCATGCAAAGTACAACTGAAAACCATATTTATGACATAATTTTCAAACAGGCACATGGAAGGGTAAATTTGTAATTGACAGCCTAATTTAGCTAGGGTGAAATTGGATAAACCACTTGATGCCTTTTTCATGCACTTTCATAATTAAATCAGTGCTTCAGTGGAAAATTATGTCTTGATCCCTTAAATGGCTCAAAACAGCCCACAGTAACCAAAAGTTAAAAAATGATTTTCTAAAAAAAACAGGCTATTGAGAAAAATTGTCATTTGCAACTGATTCAGGAATTGTAACTATTACGTTCATTAGTCTTAAGAGTAAACTGCACTACAAAACAAATTAGCAGAAACATGGATGATGTAAAATTCTAGACAAGGTACTTTGCCTATCTTGGAAAGGGGCTAAGATTGGACAATGAAACTTTCAGGGATGGATCTACAGACTAAAATATGTTCTGGGATGAAATTTTTAAGTCTCTATCTAGGATAAAAGTACTAATGATTTAATCGTGCAATTTTGGAACCCCTGTCAAAATTTGGGGTCTTCTTCTTCTTTTTAACAGCAAGCGGGCTTTTCAGTAAAACTATTTAGCCCTTTTCCTTTTGCTTCACTCTGTGGGCTACAGAGCTACTGGCTTGATTGCCTCATATTTATTATATATATTCAGATATCTTTCAGCAGATCTTTTGACTCTAGGAGTTCAAATATAAGATGATAGATGTCAATTTCTATGCTCTGTGTGCAGGTATAGTTGGCTAGGCTCTTGGCTGATAGTGGGATTTTGTGGTGTTTAAAGTATTTTAACAGTTTAGAAAGCAAGGTATGTTGTGCAGACGTCAGCATATTACATTCAAATAGGCAATGGTCAATTGTTTCATTATTCATATTACAATGCCTGCAAAGAGGGAACAGGGGAATTGAACCACTTGAATTAGAAAGCTTATATGAGAATGCAAGGAAATTTAGTCCATTTGTTCCAGAACGAATTCTATGATAAATTTTAGAAAGATACTTATTGGGAACGGGGGAAAGGATAGGATTAATCTTATTAAAATTAATATCTTATAGCCTCCATCGGTAAATATCTCTAATTGCGATTGGTCTCCCACTTGGCTGGTCAATATTTATAGCATTTTTTGCTATTTCATCAACCTGATGATTACCACTTATGCCAGAGTGGCTAGGAATGTACTGAAAGTAAGTTTTTATGCCACTTGAAGCAAGATTATCAATAATACTGTGACAATGATAAGTGTCAATGTCCAACTTATATTGAGGAGCTAAGGCCAGCAACTCAAGGCTTGATAAAGAGTCGGAATAGATGATAATATTATTCGAATTTTCAATCAAAGATTGGTTTTGCTTAAAGTGTTCTAATGCCATGATTATGGCATTTAACTCAGCAGACATTATAGATAAATTATTATATAATCTCTCGCCCATTGCAATGTTCAGGTGAGGAAGGAAAACACCACTTGCAACCTTCTCATTCATTTTTGACCAATCAACAAATATTTGGAAGTGATTTTTATTGGTAATTGTATTAAGTTCTGCAAATTTTTTCTGGACAAAAGCAATGGGGGATCAATCTTTATTCCATTTTGAAAATTCATTATTTATTATGGGAAATGACCAATTCCATGGGTGTGATTGAGGGAAAGCAGGTGCAATAGACTTTGAAGGTAAAGGAAACTTCTTTTGAATATTGGCATAATCATCTGCAATACCTCTATACATGGCTGGATTTCTTAACCAATTATGTAATGTATGTGAGCTATTTGATTCAATTTTTGTAAGATGTTTTGTCTAGAGAAAGCTACGTCTCTCCCTTATTGTTGTTAATCCACTCTCCATAAGCAGAAACTTGGTGCTTGTGGGTTTCCCAAGACCAAATATAAGACGTATTATATCATTTTGTGTTGTTTCAATTTTTTGTATCTGGGTCTTTGCACATGCACCATAGACAATGAGCCCATAGTCAATATGGGGTCTTATATGTGATTTATAAAACTTTAGTAAGGTTATCTCCTTACAACCCCAGGGTGTGGAAAGAAGTCTTTTTAGTATATTTGCTTTTCTATAGCATTTTTTTATTGTGTTTGAAATGTGGAGGTGGAAATTGAGTTTTTGGTCAAGTATGAGACCTAGGTAATTAATATTATTATCTTCTGGAATAGTTGTTTTATTTAGAGTTAGTTTTGCATTAGCATGGTTTCGCTTCCGGTGAAATTAGATTATTTTTGACTTGGTGGGTGCAATGGGTAAATCTGAATGTTGAGAGAATTTTTCAAACTGGAAAAGTGACTTTTGCAGATTTGACTGTGCTATCTGGAAGGTGTTGCCAGATGACCATAGCACCAGATCATCAGCATATTGTAGATTCGTGTGGGGTAGGTTCATGTCCCAGAGATATAGGGCAAATAGGAGGCAACTGAGGACTGCTCCCTGAGCTAGGCCTTTGGATATTGTCTTTTGGGGTGAAGAGGCTTAACCAACACAAACAATGAAACTTCGCACTTATATGAAGGATTTAATAAAGGATAATAGCTTAGGAGGTACTCCAAGGTTTGCAAGTTTATTTAAAAGGATTTGGTGGTTTACATTGTCATATGCCCCTTCAAAATCTAGGAAAGCTGCCACTAGGATATTATTATTTGAGAAAGATTCATTTATTGCATTTGTTAGAAAAAATGAAAGCATCTGTTGAGGAGTGATATTTCCTGAATCCAGTTTAAGTGTGTGGGATCATTTTATTTTTCTCAACAAACCAGAGGAGTCTGTGATAAATCATTTTCTCCATTATCTTCCCCATCACAGGTGTAATTACCGAAACATGGCAGCTCGACGAAACAAGTGGAAGGATGGCTGGTTACAAGGTTTTCTTGAAAACTAGAACAGACAGGATTGGCGGAGGTGTTGCCCTGTATGTACGCGATGATATCCTCTGCAAATATTTAGATAGCTTCAATGACCCTAACCATGAAGCGATCTGGGCATTATGCAAGCCAAAACATTTACCACGAGATGTCTCTTGCATCATTATCGCAAGTATCTACTATCCTGAAAGCGCCAAGAACAGACGGCTGTTGGTATCCTACGTTCAGTCTACGTTAGACACATTACGTCAGCGGTATAGCCGCCCGGGCTTCATAATAGCTGGTGACTTCAACCAAACAAAGAAAAAATGGCTTGCTAATACGCTGGGTATGTCACAAGTGGTCAAGATACCCACCTATGTGACCAGGAGTACCCTTAACCTTATTCTTACAAACCTTGCTCCATATTACAAAGACGTGTCTTCGAACGGGCCATTGGGCAAATCGGACCATCACACTCTGCTGATGAAGGCCAAAAGTGAAATCAGGAAGCTTAAGAAAATAAAAGTACTCCGGAGACCTATCACGAAGTCTGCTATTAATACGTACGGAATGTGGGTCGGTACTCACTGCTTCAGCGAAGTAGACAACGAAAGCGATGTCAACAGGAAAGCAGAAATATTTCAGTCCCTACTCTATGACAAATACTTAGAAGTTTTCCCAGAAAAGCAATTTGTCGTGAGCGAATCTAACAAGCCCTGGATCACTCCAAAAATAAAACAGCTGATTCGCGAAAAAACCACTGTAAGGCAGTCAAGTGGTGACGCAACGTCGTTACGATTATTAAGAAACAAAATCGTTAGCCTTTGTCGCGAGGCAAGGAAGTCCTTCGGAAAATCCCTTTCGGACCCTGAAATAAAAAAGGATCCCCGTAAATGGCACCGTCTAGTGAGGCAGATTGCTGGAAAAACAGTATCATCCAGTATCCGTATTCTGAACGATGATGGGTCACTCGTGAGTGCAAATGACGTCAACAATTACTTTACTGAAATTTGTACATCCTTTTCTTGCCCCAACTAACACTGAAATAGAGACTCTACTGTCAATATGCCATGACAAAGGTGAAATCAAAATAGTTGAGCATCAAGTTTTCAAAGAGCTGAACAAGTTGAATCCATCCAGTAGCTCTTTTCCTTAAGAGCTGCCTATAAGGTTAATACGAGAGTTCTCTCTTTTCCTGGCCAAGCCACTTGGACACATCATCAAAGAATGTTTCGCCCAGTCAACTTTCCCGTCATGCTGGAAACGCGCATTTGTGCGTGTTATACCGAAGACTAAAACACCCAAATCTTGCAACGAGTTACGACCGATATCAATCACTTCTACCTTTGCAAAAGTCACCGAGTCATTCATCCTGCGTGAATTGCTCAAGCAAACGCGGGAAAACATAGACCGTTACCAGTATGGCGGCCTCAAAGGTTGCAATACCTCGATATACCTCGTGCGCCTAGTTGACATTATCTTTAAGTGGCTTGACAAGGGCAGTACCTTCATTGACCTAGCTCTCGTCGATTTCAGGAAGGCATTTGACCTGATTTGTCATCTTATGGCAGCAAAAAATATGCGAGCAATGGGAGCACAGAAGCGGTCTCTTGCATTAGTGATGAGCTTCCTTCAGGACAGAATGCAGTGTGTATTTCTATTGTTTGAAGGTGACTTGATCTCATACTGGTCTAAACTTACCTGTGGAGCCCCTCAGGGTACAAGACTTGCTGGTTTCATATTTATCTCCCTCATCAACTTCCTCCTTCAGAATTTCGAAGAGCGACTCAAATTCGTTGACGATTTCTCATTTGTCCTCAAATACCTCGTGAGAGAAGGTGTAATCGAACTTCAGTTCAGCGAGACCCTTCTGGCATCCTTCTCTGAGGACTGTGAACGTTACAAGCTGACACTGAATGCAGATAAATCAATGATCCTCAGGTTTTGCCCCTTAAAACGTGATTTGGAATTCCCGCAAGTCCCTTTCCCTGTTGTTCCATCTGCAAAAATCCTCGAAGTCACATTATCGATGGACTGCACATTCACCGAACACGTGGAAAAGGTTATTAAGGCTGGCAATGCATCACTTCAGACCCTAGTCCTGATGCGCGGGTTTGGCTGCGACACTCAAAGCCTAAAAAATGCCTATATTACGTATGTGAGACCTCTACTCGAATACACCGTCGCTGTCTGGGGACCTTTTGTCCAAAGCAACCACTACCTTTGCGATGACCTTGAATCTTTGCAGAAACGAGCTGTTAACATAATCGTTGGTAACAGAAGTGACGACTACAACAAACTCTTGCAAGAACTGAACCTTGAATCTCTCAACGACAAAAGATTATCACTGATCATGTCCCTCGGCAAGTCACTGCTATCTTCGCCCCATCACAGACTGATCCTCCCACCCGATGCTCCTGTTAACCAAAGAACCAGATCCCAGTCAAAGCTACAACCCCTGGTCTGCAAGAACAACCGCTACAAAAACACGTTTGTCCCCTTTTTCGTAGAAGCATACAACAAGACTTATTAGTGTTATTTGTATTCACGTGTTAGTGTTCTTATAGTGTTATTATAGTGTTATTTGTATTTTTTTTTTTTTTTTCCATATTGTTGTAAAGACGACATAAATTAGCCATGGCTACGCTGTTCGATCTTAATAAACCTATGTCTATGTCTATATACTGAAACCCTTTTCAAACAAAGTCTTTAAATTAGGACTTCTGGAGTAGAAGAACTGTTTTTTTACAAAAACTGTCAAATCATTGGTATCTTTACCCTACAAGACAGGTCTATACCTATTGACATTTTTAAGAAACAACATTTTACCTTAATTTTCAGTTATCAGTTTCTTTTTCTCTGGCTTTAGTTCTGAAAGGCAATTCCTGTTATTTGAGCAGAATTTTAAGCCATATCAATTTTTTTCAGAATTTATGAAATGCATTTGCATATCTTTAATACCTTATAAATTAGGATTGACCATTGTTGTGAAGCTGAAAACAATTTTGTTGCCTACTTCATTTAAGCAGAAGATATATTTTGCAAGGTTTCACTTTTACAGAACACATATTTTTAAAGGTCATCAAAAGTCAGGACCCTCTATTGGGAGAAGGAGTGGAGGTAGGCACTCAAAAATACCTTTCCAGGGCATACTTTAGCCTGTAGACCTATCCTTGAAAGTTTCATTTTCCTAACCTAACCCCTTTCCAAGATAGCCAAAAGTAGCTAAAGTAGAATTTTACCAAAAGATATATTTTTAGCAGTTCAGATTATTGACTTACAAATAAAGTGAACATACTACTTGATGCCTTTTTTTATGCTCTTTATAAATATAATAATCATCTGGTAAATTTGCAGGTGGCACTATAATTTAGCTAGGATGAAAGTGAAAACAACATTTGATACCTTTTTTATGCTCTTTCATAATTCAATAATCACTTCTGTTGCAAATTGCATCTTGAGCCTTCAAAGGGGCCCCAAAGGTATTTTAAATGAATTATGAAAGAGCATAAAAAAAGTTATCAAATGATGTTTTCACTTTCATCCTAGCTAAATTATATGGCCCACTGCAAAGTTACCATAAAATTTACCCCTAATGTACAAATATATACCCTGAATTGTTGAAAGCAAATTTTTGAATCCCAAATTTCAGCACTATTTTTGTCAATGCATTTGAAAAACTTTAACTTTAGGAAAACAGTTTATATTTCAGTTGCCCAATAAATGAGGTTTGAATTGTTATAAATAAGTATTTTTGGAATATATTACTCTTGAACAACTTATTTATAAACTAGTGATAGTTTTTTTAAAACTTTCCAATAACTTAACTAGTGTTGATAACTTCTTTGTGTGGTTACAAAAATGAAATACCTTTGGGGCCCCTTTAAGGGCTCACAATGCAATTTGTGATAGAAGCAATTATTGAATTGTGAAAGAGCATAAAAAAAGACATCTAATGATATTTTCAGTTTCATCCTAGCTAAATTATAGAGTAAAAATTTAGAATTGGTACTCCTGATAAGAAGACATGTTAAGAAAACAATTCTTTCTTTAAAATATGTATAATGATCCTAGTTAACATATTATCCAAGGGTAGAACCTTTATCATCAAGTCTTTCCTCTTTTTTCCTTCTTTTTCCAACTTAAAAGAACAAAAATTCAATTTTGTCCACCCTAGGAACACATTGCATAAATCTTTTGAAATTGCCACTATAAATTGTTTTTATAGATAGCGTTCATCCCAGCCAAATTCCTGGCTGAGTTCAATGGAAGAGTTCCCAGCTGAGTCCATTGATTTTGAATTGGACTTAGGTTAGGTTCTATTAATATTTTTTTTTTTGCCACTGCTCATTAAACAAAATGGAATTAACAATGACCAGGATGAATGCTATCTATAGAACAATTTATTTGGCAATTTATAGCAGCAATTTCAAAAGATTTATGCAATGCATTTCTAGGGTGGAGAAAATTAATTTTTTTTTCTTTTAAGTTGGAAAAAGAAGGAAAAAAGAGTAAAGACTTGATTATAAAGGTTCTCCCCTTGGATAATATGTTAACTAGGATCATTATACATATTTTAAAGTAAGAATTGTTTTCTTAACATGTCTCTTTATCAGGAGGACCAATTCTAAAACATTATACCAATTATAGCAAATTTACCAATCATTTTTGTCAGAAATGAATTTTACCTCCACTGCTATATACCAATTCAGGGTATATATTTGCACATTAGGGGGGGGGGGTAGGGGTAAAGTTTAAAATTACCTCTCCTTTGCATCAGAAATAAAATTTATCCCCACCCCCTAATGTGCAAATAGGCATATTTACCCTGAATTGGTAGGCCTATATATAGGGGTGGGGGTAAAATTCACTTCTAACAAAAATGATTGTTATATTTGGAAAGAGCATAAAAAAAGGAGCAAAATAATATGAACTGCCAAAAATTTACCAGAAAAGAAAGCCAGATAGGGCTCATGAAGTAATACATAGGTTGGAGATTCCCCTCCCGAATTCTGAAAACTCAAAATCTAAAAGCCCAGATTCCTCAAAACTCCAGATTATGTCCCAGTGTTTCTGCTTAAGTTAGTAGGCCTTCATCATCACTCCTAAAACTTATTATTTTAGTTACTTCCAGTTTCCAGAATTTGTATGAGGGTATATGGACTACCATGCAGTCCTTCCACCCCTTTGATTTCGAATCTTCAATCCTTTTTTTTCTTCAGCTCAGTTATGTTTTCAGAAATGGTCAGCAGTATATAGAATTACTGCTGACCATTTCTGAAAACATAACTGAGCTGAAGAAAAAGAAGGATTGAAGATACGAAATCAAAGGGGTGAAAGGACTGCATGGTAGCAGTCCTTTCACCCCTTAGAATACACTGTACTAGGCATGACATTTGAAGCCATAATTTTGATGATGGGTTGTGGGAAGCGCGAGTACCTGAGCTACCTGTCCCCAGCAATTCTTCTGCACTGTAGAATTCTATCAATGTTCCATTGTCGTCTTCATGATCTGGATCATCAAGTTACAGATTGGTCTTTCAGTGTTAGGATGTTGTTTTAAATTGATGATGGTATCAAATGTTTCTGGAACACCCATTTTCTGGCAGTTTAACTTAATCTTTGTGATTTGTGGTGCGAGTACCGAACACTCAAAAAAGATATGTTGGGGGGTTTCCACTGATGTTTTACACCACCTACAGAGTGGTGAATGGTGGAGATTCCATTGGAATTGAAGAGAATTCAGCAACAGGTATCCAGATTTTAACCTGTAATACCACACCAAATCTTCCCTTGGTTGAAATGGGGAATCCAGGAATGGGGTGCACTTTGTTTTTCCACAGTGTTTTATAATGACTTTAAGGTTCCCAAGTTTTGAGTCTGGAGGGGCGCAAGCATTTGCTCCTTCATTAGCTAGCCTATTGTCTGTCATATTGTGAGTCAGTCCTTTATGGCTAGGGATATGGTGGAAGCAAACTGAAGTGTCCACATTCTTAAGGCTTAGGAGAGAATCTCTAATAGATTTTAAATCTGAATCAGCAGCCTCATAATTTATTTTTTTGATTAGTTGGATGGCAGACTTAAAATATGTGAGAATTAACACTTTTTTTGAAGCTGGTCTATGGTTGACCATAGCTTCCAGTGCTTTTAGAATGGCAAACAACTCTGCTGACAAAATTGAAGTATTGGATAGGAGAGTTACTGAAATATTCAAGGAAACATATAGAATGCAAACCCCTGCTCCTGCATTTGTTCCCTTTACTGATCCATCAGTATAAACTTGAGTATGTTTGGGAAATAATGAGGAAATTTTATTGGCAAAAAGCTGACAAACAAAGTGATCAGTATAAAAAGATTTATCCTTAGAAAGCAGTTGGAGATGGCACTCAGGGGCCTCCAGTTCCCAAGGCGGAGAATTTGGAAAAGAGTAACTATCTGCATGTTCATTTTTCCAATTTTGATGATCTTTCAGATACTGACACCAAGAAGACTTATGGTGCTGAGGCTTGCTAGGGTTTGCAAAAGTGGTTGGAAAGACTGCATGTTTATTACCATAATATTTTATTTTTATAAAGTAACAGTTTTTCTGCGTAGTAGATCCATCTTTCTGAGCAGGTAGTCTAGAGAACTCTTTTAGATTGGCTACTGCAGTATGTTTGTGCAATCCCAATCCAATTCTTATGGCTGAGTTTTGTAGTGTCTCAAAGGTTTTAAATAGAGTTACAGGGACATTTACAAGGAAATGAATGCCATATTCCATTTTTGAGCGAATATACAGTTTATAAAAATCAATAATCAGTTTTGGTGAAGATCCTAATATAGATCCTGCAAGTCGCTTTAAGATGATGAGTCGCTATAGGATTTACATTATCAACATCTCCACAAGTGGTTGCCATTTTAAACGGCAGTCAAGGGTCATACCCACTAGACAGACAGATGGCTTATAAGCGATTGTACTCCCCTCTATCACTAAGGGTTTAGAGAGGGTTGTTTGTTGGTCATAAAACACTATTGCTTATGTTTTTAGGATAAAAACGGGCAGTCCAAAAGCTTTAAAAAACAGGCACACATCATCTATGTCTTCCTGGATTATGCTTTGGAGTAAGTTTATATTCTTGTGTCTATTCCACACCAGGTCATCAGCAAATTCTTTATTTTTTGACTGACTTCTAAGTTTCAATTCTGAAATATACAGTGTGAATAAAAGAGGACTTATGATTGTTCCTTGTGGGAGACCATCTTTAACTTGTTTTCTTGAAGACAGAATGTCATTTATCTGAACTTGAAAAGAACGATCACAAAGTAGATCATCTATCATTGATATCACTATAGATGGAAAATTTTTATTATTCATAATTTCTAGTAACTTTTTGTGTTTGGCGTTTCCATAAGCATCTCTCCAATCAAACATCACGGTAATTCCAAATTCACCATTTTGCAGAGCCTCTGCTATGTCTACTTCAATTCTGGTTATGTTGTCCATTGCACTGTGACCTCTCTGAAACCTGTTTGGGATTAGGGTATCATTTGATTCACCTCTGCAAACCATTCTAATCTCTTTAACATCATATGTTCAAATATCTTGCCCATGGTAGGGAGGACTGATATTGGTCTGTAAGATATTGGGTTATCGTGTGATGTCCCAGGTTTGAGGAGTGGGTGAATAAGGGCAATTTTTCAGGACTTAGGGAATTTCCCTTCTCTCCATGCCTTATTAAATACTTCCAGTAGTTTTTGTTTAAAAGATATGAGGTGTTTCAATCAGCCACTTTATGTGTACCTCATCATACCCTGGTGCCGAATTTAGATTGCATTCTTCAATAGCTGTGTCTAACTCAGATAATGCAAAAGGTAAAATTAAAGACTTTTTATGTTGTGCTACTGAAAGACATGTACAGGTGGAATTGGCAAAATAGCTTTTACATTATTCTTCATGAATGTTTTTGCAAAAATCTCAGTTGTTAAATTATCAGAAGTTACTAGCTGACCCTCGTGTATTATTTCATATTTGCAATCATCAAGTGCCATTCTTTTGCCATTCATCTTGCTTACATATTGGTGAATCTTAGATACTGCAGTGCGATGGTCTACTCTAGTCATAAATTTATCCCAAGCCTCCTTTTTATCCTGTAGACATGTTTTTTTCACTATTGCCAAGCTCTGTTTCTATTCAATTGCTGTGATCATTGATGGATGTCTTTGGAATGCCTTTCTTGCTATGTGTTTAGCTTCCACTGCAGCAGTGCATAAATCATTCCACCAGTCTTTAGTTCTTTTATTGCCTGGAGAGGTCCAATAATTATTGTTTGTCTTAGGGATTGTTTTTTGGGTGGCATCCATGATAATTTTTGTAAGGGTTTTCACTTTATCATCAATTAGGGAAGAGTCATCCAGCAGAGTATAATCAGTTTCTTGCAGCATTTGCTTGAAATTGGCCATTTACTTTTCTTGTTAATAAATTTCCTTTTACAAGGTTTTGTTTCACAAGACATGTGTGAGATAATTGTCTTTACAGCACAGTGATCACTATGTAGATCTGTTACTCTACTAATTGACACCTGATCAATAGCAGAAGCAGGACCTCGTTGGATGTCTATGGTTGAATGTTTGTTATTTTTGGAATTGTAATATGTTGGTAAATTATATGGTGTTAGAACTACTATGTGATTATTTTCCAATAACAGTCTTTCCACATTTTTTCCATCTTGATTTGACTGCTCAACATCTTCCCAATGTGGGCTGTGTGCATTTAGGTCACCAAAAATAAAGAGGTTTTGCCTTTCTGCTTCAGTTGATAAAATATTAAACACATCTACAAAACCCTTTGGGTTATACATTGATTTAATTCTTAGTGTATCACCTGATTTTAAAGTAATTGACACTCCCAGCACATCAACTTTGTGATCATGTTGCATTAATGGTAATGGTGAATGAACTAAACACTCATCTATAAAAATAATCACCCCTCCTACTTTTCTGCCAGAATCTCTATCTTTGTGGTAGCATTTATATCCTGGTATGGCCACTCTTTTAAGGTTATTCAAATTTGTTTCTTGGAGGTAAATTATATCCACTCTCTCTTTATTTAAATATGAGCAGAGTTCCATTATTTTCATTTTATTCAGTGAGAATGTGTTCCACTGCAGTATAATCAGTTTATTTTTGATATTAATCTTGTTAGTCAGTTGGGTGGGCTTTTTTCTAATCATTGGGGGATTTGAATATTTTGGGCAGCAACTATAGCAACTAGCTCCATAAATTCATGTGTCACTTCTTTCAGCAAGGACTCTGGAAAGTGCTTCTCTAGTGCTTTCTCACTTAATAAGCATTTCATTCATATGTCATAATTTGATATTCGAATAAGTTCCTGGATAATAATGAAATTTGACAAATTTCTAAGTCGATTACCAACTAAAATTGTGGGTGTTAGGGGATTTCATATTTCTTCTGGGAGGTTCAGTGCCTCTAATAGATAAGAAGGTAGGTCTTATTGGTTGCAATGTTGAGGATGAACCTGTTGAAAGTCTTCCTACTTTTTGATCAAGTCTGGGGAAAGAAGGGCTAGCCAAACTTATGGGAAATTCAGTAGTTGACAGGGAGTAAGTCTCATTAAAGCTAGTAGAAGGTATTTTTTCCATACTTGTTGTGGATGTCTTCTCTGATCTTGGGCAGGAGTTGTTGTTCTGGAGGGTGTTTTGGAAAAGTTTAGCTGAGGTTGTCTAGTCTCTTTTCTATTAGCATTTGCAATTATAGGTACTGGTATATTTTTCTCCTGAGCTATTTTTATAATCTGACTTCTTTGTTTGTATTTGGCACATAGATTTCTGTTTTCAGAAAAGTGTGAACCACCACAGTTTGTGCATTTTGTAGGGTTTTGGCAAATGGTTTCCAAATGACCCCTCAAAGTGCAATTTTTTATAAATAACAGATGTAGCAAATGGACAAAATTTTTGTGTGTGCCCTAGTTTTAAGGACTACTTACATTGGATTGGTTTTCATCACAGTGTCTAAAGGCAACTCATCCCCGAAATAAGAATAAATTTTCTGGTGAATATTCTCCTTCAAATACACACAGAACTGAATTGCTAGATACTAGTTCATTTTTATCATTTCTTTTCTTAAGTCTTGTTGTTGACTTTAATTGGTAGTTCAAAAGGGCATTATCAGTAAGGCCTTTTTGGATATCAGTATCTCCATATGGATTTGATACATTATAAATGACTAGCCTAGTTTCTTTTTGAAGAATTTGTTCTTTTGGTTTGCAGGTTACTGCCATGTTACCAATCTGTTTCAGATCCAGCAAAGGGGTCAGACAAGCTGCATCATTTGCAAATACCTCAGCTTCTCCATTTCTATTAATGAATAGGTCTAATTGCTTTCTCAATTTCTTCAAAATAGCCTATTCATTCTAAGAAAATCAATGTGTTTTTTGGGTTCAAATTTTGGGAGTGGGGTATTTGTATTTGTCTTAGCTGGTCAAATAACTACAGCAAACATTGGGATGGATATTTCATTACCAGGGGTTGGGGCTGTTGAATCATCTGAAGTTGCGGATAGTTTAAGGCCGTCAACCTTATGTTTTTTGGTATTCTTTTTCTTATGTTTTTGGACAACTTGGAAATCATCCCATGCCAGATGGTTTACAGGACCTGGTAGTTGACAATTTGGGTTACTCTGATGGGGTGATCCTACAGAGATCATTGTACCATCACTAGAAGTAGATGTACTTGATGGCAGTCTAGAGGTGGTTAGCCTATTACAATTTTTCGATTCTCAATGTTTGTAGGGTCTAGAGTATGGGGAGGAGAAATAGCTGCATCACTCCAGGGAATAGCCTGGTTCCCTTCCATAGAGGGGTCAGGTGGATCTTGTTTGGACATCAGTTACCAAAAAGCAATATATCTAAAAGGCACTAAACCTAGTAAATATAACAAAGATAATATTTGATGAAAGGCAATCCTTTCGGTGTTCCAACAATAATATATTTAGTAAATATATAAATTGCTACCATGCGTTTACATCCGGGTTGATGGGTTAAATCTTACGAATCGGGGTTGAAAGTTACTGAATTGAATTGAAATGGATGGTTCCTCCTCTCTTCCTGCAAGGACTCAGGAGGCTTCTTGTAATCACTATACTACTTGGTTTATATAAGATGTATCCGATTAATATCCTTTAAAAACTTGCATATCAATTTAAGTCCATCAGCACAGTCACTGTTCAATCCTGCTCCAATTAGTTTGTCAATACTCTGTCGAATTCTATTTTCTCTGCTAACCTGTCCAATATCCTTCCTCTTCTCTTCTGTTCCAGCGCATTAAAATAAAAGATGTTCTACGGTTTCCTCATTTCCACAAAAGGCACATCTCGGATCTTAATTGTAAAAACGTGCTCTATATTTCTGAGTTCCTGCATGACCTGACCTTAGTCTGAATATCACCCTGGCTTCAGATTTACTTAGCGGTCCATATATTTTCTTTTCAAATTGCCTTTCTTTCTTTTGTATAACTAACATATTTGTTGAGAACACACGGCTGTCCTCGAATGTCTTTATTCTCAATTTCTTTATCACTTCTCCAATTTGATTAACCATCCTGGGCGTGATATCGAAAAATGTTTGCCCATCTTCTGTGGATGCTTGTTTTGCTGCAGTGTCAGCCATTTCATTTCCATTAATGTTTGCATGCCCCGGTACCCAATCCAATGTGATGGTTACTCCCTTTTTCAGTAGTTTCTGTAATTCCTCATGGCAAAAGATCACTTCAGGAGCTACTTTATTTGCTAGATAAATATTCTTGATTGCCTCCAAACCACTTTTTGAATCCGAACAGATTCTATATTTTTCACCTGTGGATCCCAAATCTATTATGTATCTTACTGCTTTGGCTATTGCAACTACTTCTGCTTGAAAAACTGCAGTTACATCACTTAATTTAATCAATTTAACTATATTCTTGGAATGAATTACAAAAGCAGCCCCCACTCTATGATCCAATTTGGATGCATCTGTGAAGATATCCACAGTGTCAAGATATTGCATTTCTTTGGTCATCTTGAGTGATTGACCATAATCTAGATTATCCCCCTTTCCAAATTAAGTATTGAAATGATATGGGATGGATTTCCACTGCGGGGTTATGAGCATATTGAAAATTCCCAACATTGATGTTAACTGACAATCCATTTGAAACTCTTCAATTCTCTTCTTTGCCCTCACAATAACGAATAGTTTTTTCCATGAACATCACAACCTTCCCTCTTTTAGCAGTCTTGATTTAATTGGATTCGACTGGTCAGATATCCATGTCTTCTGTAAGAACTTTAATGTTGCTATGTCTCTCCTGCTACCTAGCTTCTCAATCCCACTTTCTGATTCGAGAAAGCTCCGTGGAGTTGTCTTTCTTGCTCCAAAAGCTGTCCTTAAAGCACTGTATTGAATAGTTTTCAGTTCCTCTAGAAAGGACTTAGATGCTGCCATATAAATTATTCCATCATATTTCAATTTCTCATTTATGTATTTTATATAAAATTCCATCAAAAAGTCGGGCTTTGGCCCAAAATTTGCTCCACATAACATTTTCATAATATTTAACCTTTTGGCACATGTTTTCTTTAATTGTCTTATATGAGCCTTAAACGTCAGCTTTCTATCAATAGAAATTCTAAGCCATTTAAATTGGTTCACGGATTCAATTTTTTCACTATTTAGAAAGAGACAAAGATCAGAATACTTTTTTGTTTGCATGATTACCTTTGCTTTGGTTCTCTCCACCGAAAACTGCACATAATTTTCCATGGCCCGCGTTTCCATCAATTTTATTTTCTCCTGGGCCACTCGTTGCCCCTCCTCAACACTATCACACACTATCCACTTTGCATTATCATTAGCGAAAATCCCAGCTCTATCCTCTCCTGTATCCAGTGGTATATCAAATTCACTTATATTGTAATAATCTGGCCCCAATGAGGAGCCTTGTGGTACGCCACGTTTTCTCAGTACCTTTCTTGGTTGAAAGTTACTTGCGTCCATGTTAAATGTTTTCAAATTTTACTCTAGTAACACCGCCAGCGTTACACTCTTTTCAAACATAGGCTGCGTTCAGTTAAGCTTATTTCAATAACTTTTTTCAATTTTTAGCGTTCATTTACTTATTACAGTTATTGCTATTGCGTTCGTTTGCGCTCATAATAAGCTATTACAATTATTATTTGCTTATTGCACTTAAAACCTCAATAAGCTGCAATAAGTCCTTTCTAGATAGAAAATTGTTGATGCTTTTTTTCTATAAGCATTAATTTAAAATATATATATATTTCTTTTTAAGGATCGGTGGACCTGCAAGATTTTAATTCTAATCAATTTTAGCTATATATTTTGGTATAGGCTTGCAAGATTTTCACTTTAATCAATTTTTTATCCAGAAAATCTTGTATAATCAGAATAATATAAGCATGAATAGGGAGAGATAGCCTAGGCTAGACCACTAGGCTAAAGAGTTGGCAGTTTGGGATAATTATTTTAGTTATTTCCAGCTTTGTGTTTTGAGCCTCAGTTTATAATAGGCTGCTTATTTTTAGAAATGTATTAACAATAAAGAAAAGGATAAATGTTTTGTTTTAGAAAGCCTATTATAGGTAATCCCAACTGGTTGAAAAATCCAAATTTGGTATTATTGATTAGCCCTAATGTCTATGAGAGCTTTTTATTAAAGATCAAATGGTAGGTAAGCACTTTTGCCCAACCTTTTACTTTTTTCAAAAATTTAAATAATGTCTGATATTTTGTTGTTGTATATTTTGTATTATTTGGCAATTTAATTTATTTATTTTATATACTCAATGATTTTAAGGGATATAAATAAAGCATAGGGATACATACTGGCAGGGGTGTCCAAGGGGGGGGGGGATACAAAAACAAATTGAATAAAAAGCTATTAAAAATTGAAATATGTCATGGGCTATTAACCCACCCTTTAGATTTCCTGTCCTAGGTAGTTTTTTCTGTTTTAAATAATTTATTCTGTTTTAAAGCATTTTAGAGACATTCTAAGTCAATCATGGGCATATTGCTGTCACAATATGCCCAAATGAGCTGGTGGAAAACAAATAGAACATATAATTTTTTTTTTTTTATTATTTCACACTAAAATATCACAAAACTAGGCATTCACAGTGCTTGATTGTATTGTAAGTAATTACAATCCCTGATGGAGTTTTGTTGATACCTGTCTTAAAAATAGTTTGTCTAAAAAAACATATTGTTTATGGGGCAGTAGTGAAAATGGCAGCAACTGTGACTTGAGTTTTTTTTCCAATTTTTTCTTTTTTCAAATAATTGCTGTTCTCTGGTCACATTTTTTATTAAGTGAGTAGCTGTAGTCAGATAAATGACTAGGCTAGCTCTATAACTGCTTCTAATTTTATTGTAGATAGTATTTCTTATTGGAGAATCTTATATTGTTTTTTTTTTAGGTGACATTACTTGTATCTCAGCTGAGGAGGCCAAAGCAAATTGGGGCTTCTCTAATGCTGAGTTTTCATCAGCAAGACTGGTTGAAATAACTGAAGCTAGTTCTTGCACTACTTCAGCTCGGCATTCATCTTGAGTCAATGAGGGTTGAAATGTTTGGGCATTAAAATGCACCCTTTGGTGTATCTCCTCCCCTCTCTAGCTAGAAGAAATATTTTTGAGCTGTAAAAAAATTTAATTTCTTATGCAAATTCCCTGTTGCTTTACAATTACAAGAATGTCTATGAGGAGCTTTCATTAAAGATCAAATGGTAGGTAAGTTCTTTTGCACAATCTTTTCCTTTTTTCAAAAATTTTAATAATGTCTGATATTTTGTTGTTGTATATTTTGGCAATTTCATTTATTTATTTTATATACACAATGATTTTAAGGGATATAAATAAAAAATTGGGATACATACTGGCCGGGGGGTCCAAGGGGGGGGGGGATACAAAAACAAATTGAATAAAAAGCTATTAAAAATTGAAATATGTCAAGGGCTATTAACCCACCCTTTAGCTTTCCTGTCCTAGGTAGGTCTTTCTGTTTTAAATAATTTTTTTCTTTTTTAAAGCATTTTAGAGACATTCTAAGCCAACCATGGTCATATTGCTGTCACAATATGCCCAAATGAGCTGGTGGAAAACAAATAGAAAATATAATTTTTCTTTTTTTATTATTTCAAGACTAAAATATCACAAAACTAGGCATTCACAGTGCTTGATTGTATTGTAAGTAATTACAATCCCTGATGGAGTTTTGTTGATACCTGTCTTAAAAATAATTTGTCTAAAAAAATATATTATTTATTGGGCAGTAGTGAAAATGGGGCAGCAACTATGACTTGAGTTTTTTTCCAATTTTTTCTTTTTTTAAATAATTGCTGTTCTCTGGTCACGTTTTTTATTAAGTGAGTAGCTGTAGTCAGATAAATAACAAGGCTAGCTCTATAACTGCTTCTAATTTTATTGTAGATAGTAATTCTTATTGGAGCTTCTTATATTGTTTTTTTTTTAGGTGACATTACGTGCATCTCAGCTCAGGAGGCCAAAGCCAATTGGGGCTTCTCTAATGCTGATTTTTCATCAGCAAGACTGGTTGAAATAATTGAAACTAGTTCTTGCACTACTTCAGCTTGGCATTCATCCTAGGTCAATGAGGGTTGAAATGTTTGGGCATTAAAATGCACCCTTTGGTGTATCTCCTCCCCTCTCTAGCTTGAAGAAATATTTTTGAGGTGTAAAAAAATTTAATTTTCTTATGCAAATTCCCTGTTGCTTTACAATTACAAGAATGTCTATGAGGAGCTTTTATTAAATGTCAAATGTTAGGTAAGTTCTTTTGTACAATATTTTCCTTTTTCCAAAAATTTTAATAATGTCTGATATTTTGTTGTTGTATATTTTGTATTTTTTGGCAATTTCATCTTTTTATTTTATATACTCAATGATTTTAAGGGATATAAATAAAAAATTGGGACACATACTGGCAGGGGTGTCCAAGGGGGGGGGGGGGGGGGTACAAAAACAAATTGAATAAAAAGCTATTAAAAATTGAAATATGTCATGGGCTATTAACCCACCCTTTAGCTTTCCTGTCCTGAGTAGGTCTTTCGGTTTTAAATAATTTCTTCTGTTTTAAAGCATTTTAGAGACATTCTAAGCCAACCATGGGCATATTGCCGTCACAATATGCCCAAATGAGCTGGAGGAAAACAAATAGAAAATATAAATTTTCTTTTTTTTATTATTTCAAGACTAAAATATCACAAAACCAGGCATTCACAGTGCTTGATCGTATTGTAAGTAAATAAAATCCCTGATGGAGTTTTGTTTATACCTGTCTTAAAATTAATTTGTCTAAATAAAATGTATTGTTTAGTAGGCAGTAGTGAAAATGGCAGCAACTATGAATTGAGTTTTTTTCAATTTTTTATTTTTTCAAATAATTGTATTCATATATAAACCGAAAAAAAAATTTCATTCCATCCAGATGCAAGGTGTATGTGATTTTAATTTAAGGTAATTATTACCATTTCTTCCTGTCTAATTATGTGATATTTTCACAAAAACTTTAAAACTACTCTGTTGTGGTCTTTGTCTGCATTAGTCTGCTTTGTCTGAGTCATCTGCAGGGTGCCAAAACAGAGGAGTTATTAACAGCACTCATGATCCTATCAGTCAAAATTTTATATTTAAGTAAGAGATCCTTAAAGTCACCATCTGAAAAACAGATCCTTGTTTTCAGATGGTGAATGATTGTAATAATTAGTACTATAGGGTGTTATGCAAATTAATCCCTTTAAATTGCAGTTAAGTCACTTCTTGTTAACTCCAAAAGCTGTTTTGCAGCATTGATGAATCTTCCAGATATCAACCCTTCTTTCCTATCAAGATCCTAAGCTTCTATGAAGGGAGAAAACCTGTGCTAACTTGTTTTTGAAATATTGAATAGTATTTAAAATATTGAATAGTATTGTCAGCATTTTTTATACTCTTGGCCTTTACAAGACAGATCCAATCATTGGATCTGTGTTTTAAACCAATTTTTGGTTCAAAGCTATAGCCTTTTTTTCAAAATTCTTTATAATTTAAAAAGTATAAAATGAATAGATCTATGAGGTTTAAAACCCCATCCTAGACTTTATATTCAATCAATCTTGGATTAATCCGTTTTTTTCGCATGTACCCAAATCACATCTCATTTTCTTTAAAAATAGTCATTACTGTGAATCTTGTTTTTTTTAGAATGACTGGTAAAATGAACTGGCATAAAATTTGACGAACAGTTGCATTTTCACCACTTTCATGAGTGCAGTTGTAATTGCTCTAAGCTTTAACATTGCTCTTTAGTATCACTTACATTATTTTCAATTAATACCAAATTGTGCGAAAGCATTAGTTTCTATGACAAGTACCAATCCATGACAATTCTTATGTTTATGTTGCAACTGAATTGATCAATCCATTTATTGCTTTAACTGTAATATGAAAGAAATATTACTTTATTTTTGTTTATGATTTATCTATTTATTATCAGGAGGAGAAGATTATGGGTGCACTCAATTTTACAAGAAAGGGAATGGGCTGTGAAAGGTCATCAAATGTTACTCAATGATTTACTCATGAGAGATGCGGAGAAATTTCTAAATTTTGTAAGATTGACAAAAGTAGAGTATGTGGAATTGCTTAGTTTAGTAATGTCTTTGATAATAAAAAGAATACAAATTTCAGAAAGGCAATCTCTCCTGAACTGAAGCTTGCTTTGACTTTGACACTGAGATATTTGAGTACTGGCATGTCTATGGCAGCTCTCCATTATGAATTCCGTGTTGGCCACTCAACAGTTTCACAGATATTATCTGATACACTGAAAGCAATATACGAAGTTTTGAGTCCCATGCATCTGCAAGAGCCCCAATCAGATACATTAAAAAGTATCTCTGACACTTTTAAGGCAAAATGTTTTTTGCCAAATTGGATTGGTGCTTTGGATGGCAAGCATGTGTGCATTCAGTGACCATACATGTCAGGCTCACAATTCTACAATTATTAAAACTATTTAAGTGTTATACTTTTAGCTGCTTGTGATGCTAACTACAAATTTATTTATATAGATGTTGGAGCATATGGAAATGAAAGTGATGGGGGTGTATTTGCCAGGTCAGATCTTGAGAAAGGCATAGACAATGGCAACATTAAGCTTCCTGATCCTCTGCCATTGCCTTGAACAATGGAAAATTTTCCATATTTTTTTGTTGCTGATGAAGCCTTTCCATTGTGCAATTACATTATGAGGCCCGTCCCTGGAAACAGACTGTCAGAAGGACAAAAAATTTTCAATTACCAAATATCAACAGCTTGGCGTTTAGTTGAAAATACTTTTGGTATACTGGTTCAGAGTATTTCGAACCGAAATCTTGGCACAGCCAAAAAAAGTAAAGGCAATAATTACTGCTTCCGTTTGCCTTCATAATTTTATTATTTCAGTTAGACGAGCTCCAACTGATATTCAGGAGCAGTCAATGGGAAGTGGGATTTCTGAGCTTGGGAGGGTTGGGAGCAACAATTCTTCTAGAACAAACCAAGATCTCAGAAATAGATTAATGCAATATTTTTTATCTGTAGAGGGTGCTGTTCCTTGGCAACAAGAAAAAGCATTGAGAGGCTCATTTTAAATAGTGCATAGATAGTTTACATGACAGCCATATCCAGGATCTTTTTTTGGGCAGGGGGTTGGTTAGTTAGAAAAGAAGCATAACACATTCCCTTATATGTATTTGTGTGTATTTGTAAGTTGCTTATATGTATTTGATATATTTTTAATTTTGTTTCTGAATATTTTCTGTGCTTAAATGTCAGAAACGATAAAAAATGTTTATGGTTTTACTAATTTACACAATTTTAAATTAATTGGTTGCACAACTTTTAGTTCATCTTCAATTCTTAAAAATTGAACATTTATTATATAAATTTTGGTATTTTATTCTCCAAAAAAATTATACTTACAACTCTGAATGAATATAGCCCCCAAGCAATGGGGTTTTACAGGCCTTTTAAAAATGAGTCTATATATCGAGACTTTAAGTAAAAATGTATAGATAGCCTGAATATATAGAGAAAACATTTTAGGAAATTATGAAGTGACTGAGATAACAGATTTCCTTATATGTATTTTTAAGTTTCTTATATGTATTTGATATATTTTTAATTTTGCTTCTGAATATTTTCTGTGCTTAAATGTCAGAAACAATAAAAAATGTTTATGGTTTTACTAATTTACACAATTTTAAATTAATTAGTTGCACAACTTTTAATTCATCTTCAATTCCTAAAATATACCATTAATTATGTAAATTTTGGAATTTTATTCTGCAAAAAATTATACTTACAACTCTACATAATTTTGTGTGGTCACGTGTGCCCAACTGCTTCATCAGTCCCCCATCTAAAAAACAATCTTTTTCTAAAACATATATTATTCGAGACCAGTGTTTAACATGGGACCTTTGTCTTTCTCCTATGCTTTTTGAAACAATGGGGGTTTACAGGCCTTTTAAAAATGAGTCCATATATAGAGACTTTAAGAATAAATCTATAGATAGCCTGAACATATAGAGAAAATATTTTAGTAAATTATGAAGTTACTAAAGATCAAAATATAATAATAAAATTACATAAAAAGGTAAAAAAGATTTCAATTATGTTTTTGTATGTTCCAATACAGCATTCATGATTTTTACATGGCACTGCAATTTCTCCTCTGCTGGCATATTTCTCATAAATGATACAAGAGACATAAGAAAATGTTGATCTTCATCAATAGTTGTTTCTTTATTTTGATTACTCTTTTATTTTTCATTCAATTATTCAAGAATTTATTCATCAGTTTCAGATGCAGCACTTCCCTCTGTTTTATTCCACTTTCTTTTTCTAAATGTTTGAATTTTCTTGAAAAACTTCATCTGGAGTGCTAGAAGTTGACGGGTGAGGACTTTCTTGTTGGAACAGCGACGATTCCTCTGAATGACTAATATCACAATCAATTTCCTCAGTATAGTCGTCCTCTCCTTCTGCAATCACATTGATGACAGGCAATGCAGATGCACAGTTACATAAACAAAAATAATGATTAGAAACAAGGCTGCAAATGAATATGAATGAATTCTTGAAATAAATAAATTAGATTGATATGTTCCCGTGACATCACATTACCATTTTTAATTTGAATTTTGATAGTCCACTTTTACTTTCATAGATACAAACTCATTTTAGTACTCCAGTTTTACTTTCATTTATGTTATTTCTGTGTGTCATTTTCAGCTTTGTGTTCAGAATCCATAAATTTAAAAATCCTTAAACAGCAATTATGATGCTAATAAACAATTATTGTAATAGTAATTTAAACATAAATTAATCAATATCTTCAAAATTGCTACTTAACACATTTTATTTAGGACATACAAACTGCAAACTTAATAATCTGTATTGCCTAACATTTGATTCTTTGTGACAACTTTCTAAGCAATCCCTGATTGACAATGAGTTCAAAAAAGTAAAATTATTGCATTCCTGCAAAATATGAACAATGAGTCTATTGAGCATACAACAAACCAACATGGGCCTAACAAACCTCTGCATTTCATATGTTCACACACACAAATATATATATAAAAAAATATTGTGAGACACAAACAACTATGCCAAAGGACACTTGAAAATTCAAGAAGGAGAAAATAATATAAATCAACATGCTGCTTCACTAGAACAACAGCCTTGGTAAGAAGAACATTTCAATGAGAATCAATATATACAAGCCTGCCACATAGTTATGACAGAGCCCGACAGCAAAGCTGCCCAACTCCTGCTAATAATTAAAAGGGAAATTATGAATTTTAGGGGGGGGGGGGCTTGCTGTTTTTATAAAAATATGTGAATCTTAAATTAAAAGTAAAGTCACCATAATTACTCAGTTAATCATTTCAAAAACAGCCAAAATAGCTGACTTTTTTAATATTTATCTATCTTTCAAAAGTTCAACATATGCTAAGATTTATCAAAATAACAATTTTTAGGTTGTACTTAAGCTAATCTTTTCATTGCAACACCCCAGGAGGAGGAGCTTCTCCCCAGAGGTATATATACTATATATATATATATATATATATATATATATATATATATATATATATATATATATATATATATATATATATATATATATATATATATATATATATATACATTGGATCTCTATTAAAAAATATTGCAAGACACAAACAACTAGGCCAAAGGTCACTTGAAAATTCAAGAAGCAGAGAATAGCATAAATCAATGTGCTGCTTCACTGTGACAACAGCCTTGGTAAGAAGACAAGCAACAATGAGAATCAATATATACAAGCCTGCCACATAGCTGTGCCAGGGCCCAACAGCAAAGCTGCCCAACTCCTGCTAATAATTAAAAGGAAAATTATGAATTTTAGGGGGGGGGGGGCTTGCTTTTTTTATAAAAATATGTGAAGCTTAAATTAAAAGTAAATTCACCATAATTACTCAGTTAATCATTTCAAAAACAGCCAAAATAGCTGACTTTTTTTTATATTTATCTATCTTTCAAAAGTTCAACATAGACAATAAGATTTATCAAAATAACAATTTTTAGGTTGTACTTAAGCTAATCTTTTCATTGCGAAACCCCAGGAGGAGGTCACTTGAAAATTCAAGAAGCAGAGAATAGTATAAATCAATGTGCTGCTTCACTGTGACAACAGCCTTGGTAAGAAGACAAGCAACAATGAGAATCAATATATACAAGCCTGCCATATGGCTGTGCCAGGGCCCAACAGCAAAGTTGCCCTGCAAATTAAGTAATATATATATTTCCTTATATATACACTTCTATACCAATGGTTTTCCTGTTCTTATCAATGATTATATCTTGTCAAAAATCCATTCTTATCATCAATGCTTGGTTTTCTGCTTTCATGCTGGAAGCTGCAGAATCACTGAGCAGTTTTGAAATTTTTATTAGTCGTATATATCTCTCTCTCAGACTGACCAATCTTTTTTGAAGCTTTGTAACTACAAGACAGAGGTAAATGAAGACATGATTTCACAAAGAATTATTTCAGGTGTAGTAGATCATTCAATTTAACTTGTTATATATGATTTCACTTCCAAAATTGATAATTAAATATATTTATATGTAAAAAGAATAGATGGGGTTCATTTCTTCATAACATTAGCACAGCAGCTTTAAAATTTAGTAAAAAAAAAGAAAAAAAGCAGTTATATTTAAATATTCTTGCTTGAATTCCAGGGCTTTGATAATCAGAATCATGCAGCATTACAAAACATTTTTTGACCATTTTTATTGAAAAATTCTTTATTTGGTATTTTCATTAAAGAAAGACAATAAAGCAACAGAATTGCCCCACCCTCTTTATTTTGAAAAACAGCATGTTGTACACCTACTCCTACATCTTTGCACCTCCCCATCCATTTTGAAAATAATCTTTTTTGCAATTTTTTTAAAGACTATTAATGGTATTTTTATTTGATAAGATCAATGAAAGAAAAAATCGCTGCTAAATTTTATAAAATGCATGTTGCCCACATGCACCTACACTTTTGTCAATTGATGCCCCTTTTTACAAAAATAGTCAGTAATATTGACCGAAATGTTGCAACTTTCACCCTAACCATTAAAAAAATCCAAACTACTAGTTAATGTTGCAATTTGATAATGTGCTACTCACTGGCAGCAAACAATACAGTTTTTATTATTAAGCAAAGGTAAACTAGTTTTACCAGCAGTGTATTAAAATTCAAGGACCCATATAGAAGGTCAAATTTTTCCTAGGTTTGCTATTTATTCAATCCTGAAACTTGGCAAAACTCCTCATAATTGGCAATCTCTTACAACTAAATGTAGTCCCTATTGTTTTTGTATTGTACATGCCAGTAACCACAAAAATTCTCTGAAACATCTTTTGTACCTTACTATAGTTTTCTATTAATGTTAATAAAACAATACAACAAGGGCCAGAGAAAAGGAAGCTAGACAATATAGACCCATTTGCAAATTTTTTTTCCTCTTGAAACTATAGTAAAAATTGAGAAATTTAAAAGGTCACAATCCTAGAATCACATAATAGCCACTAAATTCTAGATGGGCTGCCCATCTTGGAAAGTAGCTAAATTAGGTGAGTGAAATTATCAGGAATGCATTCAGATCCTTTGGGATCCATGAGATAGCATTTTGACATGACTATCTCTAGTCTTTAGCTCTTAAAAGGGTGTTGACCTTAATTGAAATTTGACAATATTTCTATTTGAGCCTTACTTGCTCAATCCTGAGCTTTATGGTGTTAACATGTATAAATGATTTCTTAAACTTGTGGGAAAAGTCTTAATACAGCTTTAAATCCTGTTTGTGTGACAGGAACTAATGTTACCAAAAGCTACAGCCAATAAAAAGAAAGTGAAAACCAATACTAAGGGGATACATTTGTTCAATACAATACAGATAACTTAGGTATTCAATGTGATCTATCTAGTCCCAAAAATAGCAAAAGGCCTAGATCATTTAAAAAGGGAAAATACAGTTGGGTCCATGTTTATTTTTCAGAATTCTGTTTTTTTAAATGGTAGAATGGTGAAAGAAATGAAGATAGGTAGGCTAAAAGATTCTCCCCCTGCAAAATATGCTAACTAGGATTATTCTGCATATTATGAAGTAAGAATTGTTTTCTTAACATGTTTTCTTGTGTACTAGTACAAATCTAGGCTTATACAAAAAATAAAACATGGTTGCATCAATAGCTACAACTTAAGCTAGACCTAGACAAAGATCAAACCACATCTAGGCTATAATTAACCTTCAGGTTGTAAATACAAACCCTAAACGAAGTACTCTCATGTAATATTGACTCTGGATGACTTTCATTTTCAGAAGATTCCTCACTACTTTTCCTCACTATATTCCTCACTATATTTTGAAAAACATCTAGGGCAGCCTGAATAGGCGTAATGAATTTGTTCGTTTCCATTTTTTTAACTTTTAAATTGCTTGCGCAAATGAATAAACAGTGTTCATTTTAATACAATAAGTTATTGCTAATTCCAATAAGTTATTGCAATAACCACAATAAGCTTAACTGAACGCGCTCTATGTTTCAATCCCTTTGGAATGTTCAGTTACTTCCCATTCTTATCAGTATAGCACAGCGATAAGAGCACTTCCTGAGGCTGTGTTAAGCGGCGTTCACATGCGTGTCTAGCTAGAATCCGTGTCTAGAACACATGTCTAACCAGAATTCAATGTCTAGGCAACGACCGTTCACAAGTAAAATTCGGCGCTTAGCTAGACATACTAGACAATGCGCTTAGCTAGACACAGAGTTCTAGGGGCTAGAACAAATGTCTAGGATTTTCGATTATAGCCAATCAGCGTGCTGCAAATTTCACTACTTTCATCTGTATTTACATTTAAAAATTTAAAGTAATTTTTGAAATAAAATATAGTAAAAATGTGTGCCACATGGAACAGAAAAAAATCCAAATATAGACAATAGAGTGCAATCCATGTTTTTATATTAAGAGTGACCCAAAACATATGGACAAAATTTTTATTGAAAATGTCTGGAGGTGCATCTCTGAAAAAATGTCTTTAGCCTACCCAGGCACTTCATCTAAAAATGTTCAATTATACTTCCTGTCATTAAAAAGGATATTCAGAAATGAACGTTTGAGGGTTTTGAGGAAGAAGAGTGGCAGTGGAGTAGGGAAGGAGTCAATGTGGGACCTATACAAAAACCTCCAATTCCTCAAGCAGCATTACCTTAAATTACCTTAAATCGCACGTGCTAGCGATAGGACGAATCCTGTGTCCGCCAGCTTCAGTGATGATAGTTAATCATCATCTGTGGCGTCCCAAATGATGCACCACAGTTTGTTGAGCCACTCCCTATCCACTGATGACTTGAACGCATCCACACTGGTAGAGGTTACTGTTTTTTCACTAAGGGAGTTCCACAAGCTGACAACTTTATTTGAGAAGAACTTGTTCCTTAGTCTGGTGTTGGCTCGTTTTCGGAAAAGCTTTTGAGAATGACCACGAGTTCTGTTTGAATTGTCCGGTTGGAAAAGGCCAGGAATGGTATCCTCAGCATTTAGGAGCTTGTATGCTGTTATCGCATCGCCTCGTTTGCGACGATATGTTAGAGATGGTATTCTAAGATTACGGAGACGGGATGGATAAGGGACATCATAGAGGTCTCTAATACATTTTGCTGCCCTCCTCTGGACTGATTCTAGAGCTGCTTGGTCTGTCTTATTGATTGAGCATGCGATACACATTCCAAACTCTAGCCTTGGTCGAACTAGACTCTTGTATAGCTTGGTCACAACAGTTGGAGATCTGCTAGTGAACGTTCTTTTGATTGAGCCAAGAGTCTGATTAGCCTTTGCAATAGTCACTTGTGCATGAATATGAAATTTCAAGTCGTCGTCTACCAGGACACCAAGATCTCTCTCCATGTGGCTACTGAAAATGGCATTTCAGGACCCATCCCTACAACCCATACGGTACTGAGTGTGTGGGTTTTTCTTCCCAAGGTGGAGAGTCTTGCATTTTGATGCGTCGAATTCAGGCCTCCAAATATTAGTCCAGTGAGTGAATGCATCGAGGTCCAGTTGGATCGACTTAATATTCTCCACTGTGTCTGCATGACGGATAAGTTTCGAGTCATCAGCGTAGAGGCTTACTTTGTTATTTAGGATTTTTGGCACGTCATTTATATATATATTAAATAAAGTCGGACCCAAAATCGTGCCCTGGGGGACACCACTTCCACCAGCGGCCACCTTGGAGAAAAAATTCCTTCCATCCTCGCCAAATACTTTAACCATCTGTTTCCTATCTGTTAAGAACTCCATCAGCCGCTCAACCACACAACCACTCACCCCAATAGCTTGGAGCTTGATTCCAAGTCTTTAATGGCAGACTTTGTCAAACGTCTTTGCCAAATCGAGTAGTATGATGTCGACTAGGAACCCCTGGTCTAGAAGATCGGTGATATAATTATAAGAATCAATCAAGTTTGTTTCAACCTACCGACCAGACCTAAAGCCATGCTGACATGATGAGAACAGTCTATTGGTTGTCAAGTGTTTCAGGATTGCAGTGTTAACAATCGCTTCTGGTAGCTTCCCGACTGCAGAGGTGACACTGATTGGCCGGTAATGGCTTGCGTCTTCTTTGCTGCCACCCTCATGTATGGGAGTTATGTGGGCCATGCGCCAATCCTGCGAGATACACTTTTCATCAAGGGATTTCTGAACAGGAGAGTGAGTGGGCCTAATGGTTAAACATACAATTCTTTTAGAAGCCTTGAGTGTACACCCTCAGGTCCCACCAACTTATTTGGATTCAACTTTTTTAGGCGTGCCTCGACATCTCCCCTAGTGACCGGACTCGGGGGCACCGGGGGTAGGCGGGTAGCCGTGGGGGGGTCTGGAAGCGGGGCATTATCAGGTGGAGTAAATACAGATGTAAACTGCCTATTTACGGCATTGGCAATTTCTATTGGGTCATCTATTATACAGTCATTATCTTTAAGTCGCGTAACAGAGTGTCTACCAGGTTTACGGGCTGAGGCATAATTCCAAAAGCGTTTTGGACTTTAACTTGCTTGCTGCTGCTACAGCCTCCTCATACTGTTCAAATAACTTTCTGGATAGATTTCTGACTTGATTTCATGTCTTGGTATATTTTGTGTAGTGGTTCTTATTGTGTATATTCTGTTTATATAGTCTCCAATACCTTTTCTTTTTATTTCTTGCTCTCTTCAATTCTTTGGTCATAAATAGTAGCGTTTTAGTTTTATGAGCCCATCCTACTATAGTATTTTTCTCTGAGACCTCTAGAAGTATTTTTTTTATTATACTCCACGATCTATCAACATCATTCTCAGCGATAAAGGACCGATCATGCCCCACCAACTCTTGCATATCAGACGGTAATCTCTATACGTATGTTTGGTAAAAACTGATTTTTCTGGATACAGTCTAAGGGAGCATCGTATGGCAGCGTGATCGCTTGCACCGAAGGGCGGTAGTGGGGCCACGTTTAAGATTCGGTCTGCTCCTGATGAAAGACATCAGAACATTTTGCAGTCTACAATTATTCAGGTATGTCAGCCATATCCTAATTTTTCCATGATAATTTTTAGATAATCTAATAGGCCTAAGCTATATTATAGGCTATATAAGCTTATATGCTAGGCTATAGGCCTATAATTAAACAATTAGACCTATAGTTGAGTCACTATTTTCCATAATAGCTAATTGATTAGGAGAGTTGCTTTTCAAAAGGAAACATGTTAATAACAAAAGAGTAGGCTAGGCCTATTGTCAATAGATTCCATCTAGCAGCTTTCCTAGATTTTGAAGGAGCATATGACAATGTGAACCACCAAATCCTTTTAAATAAACTTGCAAACCTTGGAGTACCTCCTAAGCTAGTATCCTTTATTAAGTCCTTCATAGAAGTGCGAAGTTTCATTGTCTGTGTTGGTTCAGCCTCTTCACCCCAAAAGACAATATCCAAAGACCTATCTCCGGGAGCAGTCCTTAGTTGCCTCCTATTTGCCCTATATCTCTGGGACATGAACCTACCCCATACAAATCTACAGTATGCTGATGATCTGGTGCTATGGTCATCTGCCAACACTTTTCAGATAGCACAGTCAAATATGCAAAAGTCACTTTTCCAGTTTGAAAAATTCTCTCAACATTCAGATTTACCCATTGCACCCACCAAGTCCAAAATAATCCAATTTCACCGGAAGCGAAACCATGTTAATGCAAAACTAACTCTAAATAAAACAACTATTCCAGAAGATAATAATATTAATTACCTAGGTCTAATGCTTGACCAAAAACTTAATTTCCATCTCCACATTTCAAACACAATAAGAAAATGCTATAGAAAAGCAAATTTACTAAAAAGACTTCTTTCCACACCCTGGGGTTGTAAGGAGAAAACCTTACTCCAGTTTTATAAATCACATATAAGACCCCATGTTGACTATGCGCTCATCGTTTATGGTGCATGCGCAAAGACCCAGATGCAAAAAATTGAAACAACACAAAATGATATAATACGTCTCATATTTGGCCTTAGAAAACCCACAAGCACCAAGTTTCTGCTTATGGAGAGTGGATTAACAAGAATAAAGGAGAGACGTAGATTTCTCTTGATAAAACATCTTACAAAAATTGAATCAAATAGCTCACACACAATACATAATAGTTTAAGAAATCCAGCCATGTATAGAGGTATTGCAGATGAGTATGCCAATATTCAAAAGAAGTTCCCTGTACCAGCAAAGTCTATTGCACCTACTTTCCCCCAATCCCCTCCATGGAATTGGTCATTTCCCATAATAAATACTGAATTTTCAAAATGGAATAAAGATTTAACCCCCATTGCTTTTGTCCAGAAACAATTTGCTGAAATTAATACCATTACCTATAAAAATCATTTCCAAATATTTGTTGATGGGTCAAAAATGAATGAGAAGGATGCAAGTGGTGTTTTCCTTCCTCACCTGAAAATTGAAATGGGCAAGAGATTATTTAATAATTTATCTATAATGTCTGCTGAGTTAAATGCCATAATCATGGCATTAGAACACCTTAACCAAAACCAATCTTTGATTGAAAATTCGAATAATATTATCATCTATTCCGACTCTTTATCAAGCCTTGAGTTGCTGGCCTCAGCTCCTCAATATAAGTTGGAAATTGACACTTATCATTGTCACAGTATTATTGATAATCTGGCTTCAAGTGGCATAAAAACTTACTTTCAGTACATTCCTAGCCATTCTGGCATAAGTGGTAATCATCAGGTTGATGAAATAGCAAAAAATGCTATAAATATTGACCAGCCAAGTGGGAGACCAATCCCAATTAGAGATATTTACCGATGGAGGCTATCAGATATTAATTTCAATAAGATTAATCCTATCCTTTCCCCCTTTCCCAATAAGTATCTTTCTAAAATTTATCATAGAATTCGTTCTGGAACAAATGGATTAAATTTCCTTGCATTCTCATATAAGCTTTCTAATTCAAGTGGTTCAATTCCCCTGTCCCCTCTTTGCAGGCATTGTAATATGAATAATGAAACAATTGACCATTGCCTATTTGAATGTAATATGCTGACGTCTGCACAACATACCTTGCTTTCTAAACTGTTAAAATACTTTAAACACCACAAAATCCCACTATCAGCCAAGAGCCTAGCCAACTATACCTGCACACAGAGCATAGAAATCGACATCTATCATCTTATATTTGAACTCCTAGAGTCGAAAGATCTGCTGAAAGATATCTGAATATATATAATAAATATGAGGCAATCAAGCCAGTAGCTCTGTAGCCCACAGAGTGAAGCAAAAGGAAAAGGGCTAAATAGTTTTACTGAAAAGCCTGCTTGCTGTTAAATAGAAGAAGAAGATTCCCCAAAACCTATTTGCAATATAATATTTGCTGCTCTGAGAATGTAGTCCCCTATTCCACCTCCTAATAGTGCCACATATAGCCTTATATAATATAATTCTACTGATCTGTTATATAGCCTACTATTTTTAATATTTTACCAACTTTGTACTGTAAGCCAGAGAAGAGTAGGCTAGTTAATTATATTCTGTAAATTTATCAGAACTATAGCCTCTAATATATGTTCACTAGGGTAAACAATTGCTTTTTAATGGGATAATATTTTATATTGAGAAAAAAATAATGTAACCTACTGAATAAAAATTTTGGAAATAAGCTCATATATCAATCAATAGAAAATAGAGCTTGTTTAATTGATTTAGGTTTTTTTTTTGGTTTTCAGTAAGGAATTAAAAATAATTTGACTTTGTAAACAATTTGACAGTTATGCCTTTCAACAAAAACACTATGAAGAAGGTGTGAAATGAATTTGTAATTTATTTGAAGCGCAGTTGTGCTCAAAAACCAACTGATTAGTCTATTAAGTTCTTCTTATTTAGGTTAGTGCATATAAATAACAAGAATATGGAAATCCCAACAGTAAGCTTTTAGAAATTTAACATGCCAGCTGTTAACTCATTCTAAAGTTGTTGTAATCAAAGAGTGTAGTTGTAACCAGAGTATGCTGCAGTTTTACTTGGAATTACAAGTGCTGTCAAGACTCCAATGTAGTAATAGATATAATATATATTGTTTTCAAAAAAACTTATCAGATTGACTTGTAATGCTTCTTGTGTTATAAATTGAACTGCTATTTCATTGAACTTCTGTGTACAATTTGCAATCCTTTGTTGATGTTTACAAATACAAAAGATTTCTTGTGAAGGCATATTTTCCAGTCCTGCCATCTTCAAATTTGTTTACAAATGCCCACAATACAAAGTGTAAAGACAAGCCACAAAAAATTCATGTAATTGATTCATTTAGTATTGATTTTACAGGAAGAATCCCAAGATAAAAGCTCTGAACCAAATTGTTGCTCCAACCCCAGTTCTTCTCCATCCCCAAGCTGCTCGACCCCAGATCTTCAACCAAAAAGTACAGCTGAAGCTCAGGATGACATAGACTCCTCTATTACAGAAAAAAGTCAAGGTTTGTTATTTTAGTGTATATTCAATTTTTTTTCATTTGTTTTTGTACATGTGCAAAGCTTCCCTTTCTCTCTCTATGTCTGTGCCTCACTCATTTTCTGGGAATGGGTTTCTTTTGAGGAGATCAAGTTTATAAGATATTGTTAAAACGACATTTTTTTAACAATAAAATAATTCTTGTACAATCAAAACATCAAATGTAAGCTGCAAATACCAGATTGAATAAATAAAAATGCTCAGTTTTAAAGGAATACAAAATATTCAGTCAGTATTTCAACCTAATTTTTAGTAAGAAATATAGTAGTTCTTATCTTTAATTCTGAATTTTATTCAAAATATATTTCCTACTATAAACTGCAGAAATAAAATCTGTCCATCAAAGCCATTTTCTGATTCCATTGATCTTTGGATACGAAATTTGTGAATATATGAGACAGCAATATCTACGTCTCTGAGGGGTGTCACGTTTTGTAAAGATTGTTGAACCTATGTTATATGTATATCTAAGAAGGTACAAGGATTGTAAACAGTCAGTTTTGTGCGAATGGATTCCTAATGGTTTTATGATCCTATAAGTTTTTGAATAAGAAATTTGTGAATATATAAAGACAATATCCATGTCTGTGAGGGGTCTCACATTTTGTCAATATTGTAGAACTTGTGTTATATGTATATCTAAGAAGGTGTAAGGATTCCACACAAAGTCAGTTTTGTGCTAATGATATTCTGATTGGTTTTGTAGTTTTTTTGGAAACACCACTAAGCAGTAAAAATGTTCTTAGCTGAAGCTAAGTGTTCTCATAGTTTCATAAAAAAAAAAAATAATTCACTGCCTTGTGCAAATCAACTGAAATAAAATTGATTCTTGCAGTCAAATTGAAAGAGTTTTTTTTTCATAATGATAAAGGGTTTTCATTTGAGAAAGAGTAAATTTTTGGAAGGGCCAAATTAAAGGATGGCTCGAGTTTATCCCCCCCCCCCCGCCTGCCCACAACTGATTGGGCTAAAATCTCTTTCAACTTATAAAAAGGACCTAAACTCTTATTGGTTACAACCCTTGGTATTATACATCAAGTTCAACCTACAAGCTCCCCTCATCTCTCCCTTTGAACCAGTTCTGTATTTAGCTGATGGTTCAATGAGAGCTGTAATTTTTTGCATTAAAATACACCCTTTGAGTCCCCCCCCCCCAACTACACTCCAATCAAAGAGCCCCAGTTTACAAGCTTAAGAGCCTTTATAAGTTTTTAAATTTGTCCATTGCTTAGGCCTACAGGTACTATTTTCTATTGGGAAAAAGCAGGGATATTTTTTGCTGGGGATTTTTCTGCAGGGGGGGGGGTCTGGGGTAATTTTCTGTGGAGAGTAAATTTTTGAGAATAATTTCCTTTCAGTGAGGATGCGTGTTCTGGGGGTATTTTTTGAGAGGAGACTCCTAGAACCAATTATAGGTATGCTAGCTTTGACCTGCATTTGTCTAGTCATAAATTAAACTGAGGGATATACTATTTGTTTCCCATATCTGGTTTATAGATATCCGGCATTTTCTTGCTGAATGCTAGAAATAAATCAGAAGGCCATCCTTATTTTAAAATTGGGATGAAAGGACATTTATTTGTTGCTTTTTTTGTATTTTAACCTACCCTCACCAACTCCCTCTGGGTCATTTGTATGCAACTATGATTAAATTGTGCTTCTTTTTTTTTACAGAAGGTTCTAAAGAAAACACCAAAAAACGAAGAGGAATTAAAAGAAGAGAGAATGAAGAAGATGGTATTACTGATGCCATATTACATGCCTCAGATGTTTAAAAAAAAATTCAAAATAAAACAGAACCTAAAGAAGATAATGCAGGAATATTTGGCAGACTCATTGCCAATAAAATCAGACATTTGACAAAAAAAAATGAAAGAATTGCTATGGCCAAGGTCCTAGAGATTATTGATGATTTGGAAGAACAACAAGATAATGACAATATTTGTGTTTACACTATAGCTGGAACAGACATTGAGTAGATTCATTTTTTTTTTTTTATAATGAAATATTTTTTTTTTTTACTGTCTTTAATTGAAATGTTTGGTTCTCCTTTTTTAGATTTTACAGGGCCACCTAGGTTAACTTTTAGCAAAAGTCATGGGTTTTTTGGAGGTGAGTCTGTAAGAGAATATTTGGACTAAGGTCAGAGCTCTATATGAAGATTTTTCGTGGCTAATTAAAAACATTTGTTGAAATACTTACTATAGTATCTATCTTGCATTCACTCTAATTAGCCATGACTCTCAAGTTCTAAGTCACTTCCACCAAGTTGATTTTATTGTGAAATACTTAAATGTCATCTTGAAGTTTTTGGTATAGAAATCCCTTATTTGATGAACTTCAAACACTGTTATATATCAATCTGAGTGGTATTAATAAAAACTTAGAAGGAGCAAAAGTTTTGTTTAGTACAAACAAAACAATTTTGATTTACATAAAACAGTGAATTAAGCAGCAAAAATAGGTTTTTTGGCTTTCCGGACTTTTGGTGGGATTGTGGGAATAAAACATTAATAAACTGTAATTTTAGGTATTTTGCTTTTCTTGCAAGACATTTAGGACGAACTTTTTTTTTAAGACTAAAGCAGTTACAAACTATATTGCTTAATTTATAAATAAGTAATATCATCGTAATTTTTCTGGCAACAATAAAAAAGTGAAATTCTTATCTTCTAATATGCAGCACATATCTGTCATTGAGATTATAATGTTTCCTCCCATTTTTAAATCATTCCCAGTTATATTTTCCTAATATCCTAAATATAAATTTGCAAAAAGAAGCTTTCTTTTTATCTTTTATCAATGAATCAAAGTTTGGCTGTTTGACCATGATTTGTCCACCATCCTGATGCACCACTGGGGTAAATTCCTGAAGCTGGCTTTCTTGAACTGTTTAAATACTAGAAATTGATTCATATTGTTAGGAAGCAACCTAAACTTAGAAAATAGGTAGCTTCTATATGAGGAAATTTAGTGAAGACTTCAATACAAACAATAATTTTTGACTTCTTTTATTCACTAATGTTGTATGTTCCATTATATAAGGTCTAATAAATATTAATATATAAAACTTTAAAATATAAATTATTAGACATCTAATTTGTCTTGCAGAAAACATTTTAAAAACAAATCCATGTTTTAATTAAAGTAAAAGGATTTCAATGTAAAGAAAACAGGAGCAGAGAAATACGCTGATCATAAATTATCAACATATTTATGTGAAACTTTTATATAGTTCTTGACATAAAGATTTTCAAAAACTTACTAAGGTTTAACTTGAAGAGAAGATGCCATGTGAACTGTTAGAATCCAATAACAGTAAACCTAAATCCTCCATAGATTAATTAGAACAACTGTTTATTATTAACGTATATTGATTATTACAAGAGATTTAAAAAGAACCACGGTTAACAATGCTGGCTTGCCATGGGACAATACCAGCTTCACTTTGAAAATATAATTTCAGGAGGGTCCTGTATCTAAGAGACTGAGTAGCAGCATTAAAACTGCCCATTCGCCTGATGTCAATTAGGTTTGTATCATTAGAAGTAATTTCTCTCCAAAGTCCATTCATTGCGTCACTTGTGTCCACCATGCCAGGGGGAATATACATCCTTTGATGAGCATTTGTATTGTCTGCACTTCTTTAACAATTGTGCAAACAACATCATGCTTTTACAATCATTCTGGTTGTAGCAATGCGTGCTATTATTGGTTTTTTGAATATTCTCCAACGGGAAGCAAATATTCCAAATGTATTTTCTATTGTTCTTCTGGCACGTGATAAACGGTAATTAAAACACTTTTCTGAAAAGTCAAAGTGCCTACCAGAAGCTGCATATGGTTTCATCATGTAGGTTTTAAGGGGAAATGCATCATCCCCTACAAATACATATGGAAATTTAACATTTTGAACTCCAGGAAGCTTACTTGGGGGTGGCAAGGAAACCTGTCCTGCCTCTAATCTTTTTCCTAGCACACTTGAATTAAATATGCCACAGTCATTATTACTACCAGGAGTTCCAATATCCACAAAAAGAAAGTTATAATCTGTGTGGCAAACTGCAAGTAGCACTATTGAAAAATACTGTTTATAATTATAATACTCACTACCACTCCCACCAGGGGCCTCAATTCGAATATGTTTCCCATCAACAGCTCCTACACAATTTGGGAAGTTCCAATTATCCCAGAAACCCTTTGCAACAGCTTCAAAATCTTCACTTGTCATAGGAGGCCTTAAGAACAGGGGCTCAAGAACATCAGAAATTGCTTGGCAAGTCTTTCTTATTGTCTGGCTGACAGTGGAAAAGCCCACCCTAAAAGCAAAGGAGACACTCCTCATAGAGCCACCTTCTGCTAAATAGCGTAAAGCGAGAGCTACTTTTCCTCCACAGAAATAGCTTCCCTTACTTGACTACTTCTTTGAAGCTTTGGTTTTAAAAGCTCAACAAGGAATCCAAATTGGTGGACATCCATTCTTAAGTATTGAATGTATTTTTCAGGGTCACATGAATAGAGCATCTCTTTCATTAGATTGTAATAATCACTTTGCCTCTTTCTTACTTCAGCCTGGAAAATAGGCCTAACCCAAACTCTTCTTTTTTTTCTTGAACACTTTTTTTTTTTTTTTCAGCAAATATGCAGCACCAGACAAAATAGTGAAGCATGCTAGAGCAATTGCTGTTTTGGTCTCATCCATTATAGTAGTAATTATTGGCCAGTTAGATATAAAAATTCTTAATTAATGACAGTAAAAACAATTATTTGTAATTTTAAAAGTTTTGCCGGAAAAACTCTACTGATTGGTTATATATGACGTAGTCTAGAACCCAATAGCCAAGCGCCTTGTCTAGCTAAGAGCCGAATTTTACATGTGAACGGTCGTTGCCTAGACATTGAATTCTGGCTAGACGCGTGTTCTAGACACGGATTCTATCTAGACACGCTTGTGAACGCCGCTTTAATTTGTAATCTTGGATGAGACTTACTGAGCTACAAATTAGGTAAACAAACGTATTGATTTTTTTTGGACATCCAACCTGTGGCTAATATGGTAATAAAGTTCATTTGTGATTCAATTATATATTATATTTGGATTAAGGATGCAAGTTTAGGTACATATTTGCACATTAGGGGGTGGGGGAATATATTCTGGGAATAGCCTAGGCTATATAGCTCCTAAAAAATTTGTGAATTTCTTAGAAAAACTGCAAAAACAAGGAAAGAAGTGAAGATAAAGGCTATCCCCCTGCAAAATGTGTTAACTAGGATTATTCTGCATATTATGTAGTAAGAACTGTTTTCTTAATATGTTTCCTTATTTCCAGCTGGACTCCTAGGCTTAAAATACTGGTTGGCTAGTTAGCTATTTTAAAGATTTGTATATATATACACTGTCAGATTAGCCATCTGGTGGTATCCCATTTTGTTTGTTCTTTTAAATATATTAGTTGTTTTTCTTAGAAATTCAATTTTGAGCCCTGTCTGGTCCTTAAAGATGAGATATTTTTCTCTATAGACATTATATTTGGCTACAAATAAAATTGTTACTTTGTAATATGCGAAATAGGGTAAAAGACCTCTTTCTGTGAACGAACACTTTTCTTTGAAAAACTCAAATAAAGTCATGAAATCTAAACAGTCTTCTTGTCCGCCTGAGGGGGTGGTGTTTACTGGGTACTTAAGTATAGGAACAGTTTGAAGGCAGAAATTGATTTAGTACTGGTGTATTATGCTGTCACTGCAAAGAAGACGTTTGGTTACTAGTGATAAAATTAAATAGGATAAATATATTATAGTTTAAAAACAAATTTGGGCTATATATTTGCACATTAGGGGGTGGGACGTAAAGCATAGCATATATTAAAATGGAACCTGACCTAGGTTGCTTTTCTCCCCTAAACTCCAAAAAAAACAATTTTGTTTGAATATAGTAACTAATTCAGAAACCACAGCTTTGCAATTGTTTATCTAATGTGGTATCTTGCAAACAGCCTGTTTGACTGATTTTGTGACTGGTTTCCTTGATACAGTATGTAGCGATAAGCCTGCATAATGCATCAGTACCAATAGTTCTTTCTAGGTGTATAGCCAGTAAAAAACACAGAGGAATAGTGAGGTATCTGTAAATTGTGTTAACTAAAACATAGAATCCAATTAGAAAATAAATGTATGTTTAATTTAAGTGTTTTTTCAGAGTTGTAAATGTTTTTTTTCAATGACCTGTTTTACAAGTTTAAGTAGCCTAATACTTTTAGGTGAATTTTTTTTTTATTTGTTTTGGTTTTTTATGTTTAATTATCATTTTTTTTTGTTTTTTTTAATTTCATTTAATTTTGTTTCATTTTTTCTGGTATTTAAAATTTCTGGATTTTAATTATACTTTTCTATACATATATTTATTACAATATAATGAAAAACAAAAATTGCACAGGCCCTCTACGAAAATCTTTTAAATTGAAAAAAATTACAGGCATTGTCACGGTAGTGTTTGACCAGCTTCCGCTTGAACAAGTTTAATGAGTTGGTATTGATGACTTTACACGGGACCTTGTTCTAGTGTTGTGTTACTCAGTTCTTGAATGCCCATTGGCCAATATCCTTTTGGAATCTTGCCTGTTGAAGCTTTATTTTGTGACCTCAAAGGTTTGTATGGATTATGTTTAGAACATTGGTAGCCTCAATGTTTTGTAGGCGTTGTAGAAAAGCTTGTATAGCTTAATGAGGTCTCCTTGGTATATTGAATAAACTAGTGAAAGAAGCTTAGGCTTGTAGAGGCTTTTTTTGCAAGGTAAGTTTCTGAAGGTCAGGCAGAGCTTTGTTATTTTTTTTTGAACTTTTTCAAGAGATTCAATGTTTTTTGTTTTAAATGGGATGTGTAGTGCAATGACTCTTCAAGGATTGGCTGTACTAGAGCTTTGTAGAGAAGGCAAAGAGTTTTATCATTTCCAAAAGAGAAGTTGCACCTTAAAACTCCTGCAACACAATTTGATTTTCTAATTACGCAGTTATAGTGGATCTTGGAGTCAAGGTTGCTGTCAGTGACAACTCCGAAGTCTGCTTCTCCTGGCTTCATGTGATTTGTAAATCTCTTAGTATGTGTTCATATTGGATGGTAAGCTTTACTATTATTAGCTTATGACTTTTTTCTATAAGGATTTCAATTAGCCAGTTGGACATCCATCTATTGAGTTTGTCATTGTCCTCTTGTAGAGATTGTGCATTGGCAGCTGTTTTGATTACTTTATACAGCTTGGTGTCATCTGCATACAGTAAAATCTCTTGAGTTGATTCCTTCTACTAGATCATTGAGCTAAAGGTTATATAAGAGAGGGTCAAGGACCAAGCCCTGGAGAACACCACTGATTACCTTGATCTTGAGTTGGCTTGAGATTTTATCTATTGATGTTGTTTGAGACCTTCCAATAAGAAACTGTTTGATCAAGTCAAATGTGATTCCTAGACCAAGGTTGCAGAGTTTGTATAAGAGGTAACATTGAGATACTTTTTCAAAGGCCTTTTTAAGGTCTATGTAAATTACATCAATTTTATCATCCTCATATGCATGTATTTCCACTTCCAGAACAAGCTGTGACTTTTTGGATCTTCTCGTCATGAACATAAATTTTTTGTCAATGAGTATCTTTCTTTTATGCTGGTGATGATGGATATGGTAATACAGGTTAGACTGATTAGACTGTAATTTAGAGGATCTATGCAATTTTCCTATTTCTGCGATGGTATCACTGTTGCCTTTTTCCAGATACTAGGGAGTTCATCTGACTATAAGGATTTTTGAAAAGTCATTGATAGGGAGTCTGCAATCAGATCTGTGGTTTCTATTAATACTATGGGGCAAATTCTGTCTGAACCCGGCTATGTGCTTATCCTTAACTCTTTGAGTTTCGTCAGTACCACCTATGGGTCTTTCTTTATCCTGAGTGTTTAGTTAGAGTCTTTAGTTTGCAGGGTTGTTAGTGGTGAAAGAATAGGCTCCTGAGTGAAGACGGTTTATATTGAAATACGTGTTGAGGCAATATGCTTTTTCGTTACGTTTTACAGTAAGGAGTTCAGTTGTGGGGTCTTTTAGGCTTGGAATATCTTTGCAATGCGTTTAGAATGTGGTTCCAAAACATTCTGGGGTTGGTCTTCACAGGCTCTGCAAGGTTTTGTTCTTCCACGCTATTTGCTTACCTGGTTTTTTGCCTCACTTTATTTTAGTAGGGTTAGTCTTTTATATTGTTTTGCAACCGAAATGCGTTTCTGCTCAGTCGGAGACACGATGGAGAGAAACTTAGAGTAAATTTTGTCACAAATTTCAATTGGACTGAACTCTTTTTCCCAATCCACTGTGCTGGAGTCATTGCTCATTGCAGTGAACTCTGCTCTGTTGTAATTTTTATTGGTGTTTTTTTTGTCTTTGCTGCCATTGGCCAAGATCTGGAAGCCTACAATACAATGATCAGACTTTCCCACAGGTGCTAGTTGGTTGATATCCTCTATCAATTCTGAATTGTTTGTCAGTAGAAGATTGAATGGCAGTAGCTTTGGGTGGGCTCTAAGATCAATTGGTTCAGATGAGAGTTAATCACCACTTCTAAGAATTTAGCATTGGGTGATGTTGGGTTGTGTGAGTGCATGTGTTGTCTAGACCAGTTGATTTTTGGTAGGTTGAAATTGCCCATGATGACTACATTTGATAAGTTTTTGCTGCAGATTTTAGTAATTTCTGCAAGCAAGAGCAAGTAATTTTCAAGACAGCTATTGGAAATTCTGTAGTAGATTCCGAGCTTGAGATTTACTCCATCAGTTGATTTTATTTTCGGCCAGATACTTTCTTGGGACAGTTTGTTTTTTCTGAGACTTAAAAGGATAGCTTTGATACTCCCTTCCAGTTTTCTGTTCAATGTTTCTCTCTGGGACCATGTAATTTGAACTCTGTAGATCTGAGATTTTAGACAGGTATCTGCTATTTTATGGTTTCACTTCAGCTATTCCAACTACATGGGGATCTTCAGCACTTGCAATCTATCTCACTTTGTCCATCTTGTTTAGCAGAGATTCAGAATTAAAATAAAGACATTTAATTCCTGTTAAGGAATTCTCTTTGGTGATTTCTCTGCTCCAAGGCCATTTTTTGAGCCATCCACTATCAATTTAATGGTCCTACAACTGTGATAAAAAAAAAAATGCTAATCTGGACATAGTTGAATGCTTTACATTCATAATTTATTCATGATGATGCTCTTGTAGAACAAAAGACTCTTGTTTTAGCATGTCTATGAGGGGTTTGTTTTTTAATGATAGGCCTGCAATGTACATGGAAAGAAAATTCAACATTCAAAGACGTGTTTGCAGCTGCTCCTTTGATTTAGGTTTGGGCATATCATTTATGGCTTGGATTTTCCAAGGGTCTGGCTTGATACTATCTTTGCTGATCATATGGCCAAAATAGCAAGCCTTTCCCATACCAAAATAACGCTTTCTTTTATTGAATTTTATGCCAGACTTTCTGGCCTGCTTCAGAACTTCAAGCCATGTTCTTTTCTAATACTTCAATATATTAGGAGATCATCAACTAGAATACACAACCATGGGAGGCCCTTAAATATAAGTTTCATTCTTTGCTGGAACTCGTCTTGTGCTGATATTAATTTGATAGGATATCTGGTCCATGAATATCTGCCATATAATGTCTTCAATGTTGTCCGGTATGAAGCCTTCCCGCACTATTCAAGTATTCAGTTGCTTGAACATGCATCGAGCTTGGTGAAATGAGCAGCTCCAACCAGGTTACTAGTAGCACCATTAAAGGTTGGGATTGGATATTATAGTTGATTAATTATTTTGTTTAGGTCAACTCGGTTGATTCACAGCCATCCACCTCCATCTTTTTCTTTTTGATCATGACCATATTATTAACCCACTCACGTGGTTAGCTGACTCTCAATTATTTCTAGCTTTTCATGGGAGGTAAGCTTGTCCCTGAGTTTGCCTCTCATTGATAGGGGCAGCTTTCTTGCAGGGTGTCCTACATGGGTGACATCTTCTTTCAAATGAATTCAGTTACTTGGAAGCTTTCCAATCCCTTCAAAAACGTAATTATAACCTTGTGGTGTGCTTTTTGGATGATCTTGCTCCTTCTGCATCTCAGCATTGATGATAAGTTTCACTAAATTTAAGTCTTTGCTTGCTTTCTGTCCAATAATGTGAGTGGTTCTGGATACCAATTTATAGAATGTTTGGAATTGTATTTGTCCTTGTTGGTAGCAGCACTGCAAATTATAGATCGTAAGTGAAGGTATCTGGGAACCACAGTAACTTGTGAGTCTATGTCTGGTTGTCTGTAATACTGCCTTTGGGGATTGCATTTCAAGGTAATGCTTTGGGATTAAGTTTGCTGGGGCACAAGTATCTACATTAAAGTCCACCTTGTCTTTCCATTACTGGTTATGGTCCTGGTTGATTGCTTAGAGATATAGGCTTAGTCTGATTCTTCATTTGAATTAGATCTTGATGGGCATTCTCCACCTGCTTTATACACCCTATGCTGATCTTCAATAGCATTCACTGTTCTGCTTTTGCAAACCCTGGCAAAATTATTGACTTTTTTTAAATTTTGCACAAAACTTCCCTTTTGCAGGGAAGACATGATGTTTATTAAATTGTCCACAACAAAAATAGCTCTTTGGATTTTTGGCTACTAGCTTTTTTCAGTTTGTTGCTTTGCTTCTTATCTCTATTCAAAGATTATGAGTTGTACGTGTGTTATTTCATATGATAGGAAGATTGTTACTGCCCTTTCAATTGGTATTTGACAACCTTCTGCTGATAATCTCTCACGTACTATATTGTTATTTACACAACTGATAATATCTTCAGAAATCATTTCACCCTCCTCAGTGTATCCACAAGCTTTGACAAGGATCTTAGGTTTTGTAGTAAATCTGTCCACTCTTTCTGTTTTCAGTTGTTCTCTTTTCTGGAACACAGATTGTGAGAAAACTTGGTTGTGTTTTGGTGCAGCATAATGTTTAAAATTTTTAATATATACTGCTATTTTATCCACTTCAGCAACTGGCATATCAAATATTTTGAATATTTCATGTCCTCTATGTCCAAACCAGATAAGGAGATAAGCACATTGCACTTTTTCAGTCTTCCCTGCTAAAGAACCACGGAACATAAATTTAGCATGGTCTTTGAATTTTGTCCACTCACTGTTCAAATTGTGTGCATCCCAATTGGTTGAACGCTGCTGGACATCTATTTTTAGATTTTTACTTCTGACACCATGTAAAAGTTGATTTCAATCTTTTATTATAACCCAAGCACCTGTATAATAAAACACACAATAAGTAAGCAAAGCAAAGCACATGGGGTAGCATTTACACTTGAAAGAGGGAAAGCACATGTGGGCTAGCTGGGCAATACTACAGTGCTAATAGTTTTTTCTTTTGTTTATGCTAACACCAGCTCCCACCCTTATAAGATATGCATACTCTTTGATTCAAACCAAAGGAAATTCATTGAATACCTTTATAGTTTGGGCAGAATGTTTGTCCATTAGTCCATGTAACAGGGTTTGGGTAAAGTTTATTAATACATTTGAAAGAAGTATATCAGTTTGTTTTGCATTTTATAATACACAACTTTGAACAATAAGAAACATGTACAGTTATATCTTCTTCTTCTTCTTCTATTTAACAGCAGGCGGGCTTTTCAGTAAAACTATTTAGCCCTTTTCCTTCTGCTTCACTCTGTGGGCCACAGAGCTACTGGCTTGATTGCCTCATATTTATTAGATATATTCAGATATCTTTCAGCAGATCTTTTGACTCTAGGAGTTCAAATATAAGATGATAGATGTCGATTTCTATGCTCTGTGTACAGGTATAGTTGGCTAGGCTCTTGACTGATAGTGGGATTTTGTGGTGTTTGAAGTATTTTAACAGTTTAGAAAGCAAGGTATGTTGTGCAGACGTCAGCATATTATATTCAAATAGGCAATGGTCAATTGTTTCATTATTCATATTATAATGCCTGCAAAGAGTGGACAGGGGAATTGAACCACTTGAATTAGAAAGCTTATATGAGAATGCAAGGAAATTTAATCCATTTGTTCCAGAACGAATTCTATGATAAATTTTAGAAAGATACTTATTGGGAAAGGGGGAAAGGATAGATTAATCTTATTAAAATTAATATCTGATAGCCTCCATCAGTAAATATCTCTAATTGGGATTGGTCTCCCACTTGGCTGGTCAATATTTGTAGCATTTTTTGCTATTTCATCAACCTGATGATTACCACTTATGCCAGAATGGCTAGGAATGTACTGAAAGTAAGTGTTTATGCCACTTGAAGCAAGATTATCAATAATACTGAGACAATGATAAGTGTCAATGTCCAACTTATATTGAGGAGCTGAGGCCAGCAACTCAAGGCTTGATAAAGAGTCGGAATAGATGATAATATTATTAAATTTTTCAATCAAAGATTGGTTTTGCTTAAGGTGTTCTAATGCCATGATTATGGCATTTAATTCAGCAGACATTATAGATAAATTATTAAATAATCTCTCGCCCATTGCAATTTTCAGGTGAGGAAGGAAAACACCACTTGCAACCTTCTCATTCATTTTTGACCCATCAACAAACATTTGGAAGTGATTTTTATAGGTAATTGTATCAAGTTCTGCAAATTTTTTCTGAACAAAAGCAATGGGGGTTAAATCTTTATTCCATTTTGAAAATTCAGTATTTATTATGGGAAATGACCAATTCCATGGAGGGGATTGGGGGAAAGTAGGTGCAATAGACTTTGCTGGTACAGGGAACTTCTTTTGAATATTGGCATACTCATCTGCAATACCTCTATACATGGCTGGATTTCTTAACCAATTATGTAATGTGTGTGAGCTATTTGATTCAATTTTTGTAAGATGTTTTATCAAGAGAAAGCTACGTCTATCCCTTATTGTTGTTAATCCACTCTCCATAAGCAGGAACTTGGTGCTTGTGGGTTTCCTAAGACCAAATATGAGACGTATTATATCATTTTGTGTTGTTTCAATTTTTTGCATCTGGGTCTTTGCACATGCACCAAATACAATGAGCCCATAGTCAATATGGGGTCTTATATGTGATTTATAAAACTGGAGTAAGGTTTTCTCCTTACAACCCCAGGGTGTGGAAAGAAGTCTTTTTAGTATATTTGCTTTTCTATAACATTTTTTTATTGTGTTTGAAATGTGGAGGTGGAAATTAAGTTTTTGGTCAAGCATGAGACCTAGGTAATTAATATTATTATCTTCTGGAATGGTTGTTTTATTTAGAGTTAGTTTTGCATTAACATGGTTTTGCTTCCTGTGAAATTGGATTATTTTTGACTTGGTGGGTGCAATGGGTAAATCTGAATGTTGAGAGAATTTTTCAAACTGGAAAAGTGAGTTTTGCAGATTTGACTGTGCTATCTGAAAGGTGTTGCCAGATGACCATAGCACCAGATCATCAGCATATTGTAGATTCGTGTGGGGTAGGTTCATGTCCCAGAGATATAGGGCAAATAGGAGGCAACTGAGGACTGCTACCTGAGGTAGGCCTTTGGATATTGTCTTTTGGGGTGAAGAGGCTGAACAAAAACAAACAATGAAACTTAGCACTTCTATGAATGATTTAATAAAGTATACTAGATTGGGAGGTACTCCAAGGTTTTCAAGTTTATTTAAAAGGATTTGGTGGTTCACATTGTCATATGCTCCTTCAAAATCAAGGAAAGCTGCCACTAGGATATTATTTTTTGAGAAAGATTCATTTATTGCATTTGTTAGCAAAATGAAAACATCTGTTGAGGAGTGGTATTTCCTGAATCCAGTTTGAGTGTGTGGGATCATGTTATTTTTCTCAACAAACCAGAGGAGTCTGTGATAAATCATTTTCTCCATTATTTTCCCCATCACAGGTGTAATCATTATAGGCCTATAAGACTCAGGGTTATCTTTTGGTTTATTTTTCTTTAGGATTGGTAGGAGGGACGAACATTTCCATATATTGGGGAACCTAGAGGATGCCCAAGCGTGATTATAACAATTTAGCAGTTCTTGTTTGTATGAAGGTGTGAGATTCTTTATCCATGTAGGGTGTATATTGTCATAGCTGCTGCTAGTTTTGGACCTAATATGATGTATTGCATTATTCAATTCCTGGATTGAAAATGGATTAGTTATGTACTCGGATCCTGGGCGTGGTTGGTAACTAGGGTTCATAGGAATTGTGGACAGATTGCTTTGATTGTATGATGTTAGCTTATTAACAAAAAGAGTTGCAAATAGGTTAGCATTTTCAATATCATTGTCATAATGGGTATTATTATGTATAAGTTCATACAGGAGTGGGTTGGGAGAAGTCTTTTTCCCACATATGTGGCTTATGACTTTATGTATAATTGGCTCATGCGTTTCTTTGGAGATATTATTTGCAAAATTATTCCAGTATTTATATTTTGCATATATTATACTCCTTTTTAGGTTAGATTCTGCTTGTAATTTTTTAGATTATATAGTAGGTGTTTTTTTTTTATGAATTATGTCCTAGCTGCCTTTTTTATCCTCCATTTATTTAGGCACTCATTTGTCCACCATGCTTTAGGAATTTGTTTAGGGAATGTTTTCTTAGGTGTTGTCCTGGGGATAGCATGATTAGCTGCATTTTTTAGTAAAGATGTCAAGGGTTCAGCATGTATGTCAACTGTTGTGTTAGAAATGCATGAACTTTGGGTGAAACTTGTAATTTCATCATTTAGCTTATTTTGGAAAATAGACCAATCTGCTTTAGTGTTGATATATTTGGAGGTATGAGATGAAGTTTCAGCAGGTTCATTTAGGGAGCAAACTATAGCAAAGTGGTCTGTACACAGACTATCAATTTTATTTATGTAAATTTTGTTCAAAAAAATTTAAAGACACAATTTGTAGGTCAATTGTGGAGAATTTGGCACTTTTGGGGTTAAAATATGTATTTAGGTTTGGAGGGGTAGCAACAGCTAATTCATTATTATTTGAAGTCATATGCTCAATAAATTTACCAGCTTTATTTGCTGGTTTATTCCCCCACAAAAGGCTGTGGGCATTGAAATCACCACAAATAATGATGTTTTTTAACATATTAGAATTATTTATATAATTAAAGAAATCCTTGGCATCTGAAGTTTGGCCATTAGGGTTATAAAAGCTTATTATGTAGGTTTTTAAATTATTCAGCCAAACACTTATACCAATTACATCAACATCATTTTCAAAATCTGGAAAATTGATGCCACAAAATTTTATATTATTATTAACTAATAAAGCTACACCACCTCCTTTTCTCTCTGAAGATCTATCCTTTCTCAGGATAGTGTATCCCAGAGACTTAATTTGTTGATTTTGGGTTAAATGAGTTTCCTGGAGGCAAGCAATATTAATGGAATTATTATTCATAAATGATATTAGTTCATTTAGCTTATTTTCTGTGAGTGATCTTACATTCCATTGGAGTATTGATAAATGTTGTGTTGTTGATTTATTCTTCATATGACTGTGTATCAATGTTCAGCTTTGTTAAAAGTAAAGCAAGATCTTTTTTTGCTTGAATGAGCATATCATCTGGGATGTAGATTTTTGCCAATTCTGCAATAATTTTTATTTTCTGTAGTTGATGTATGTTCATGGCCTGAACTGCATTACAGTTTAGAATGAATAAGCATATATTTGGGGATTGCATTTTTGGTAGTGCATCCTGTTTGTTAGTTAAGGGATTGATTCCTGGTAGTGTTTCTGGTTTGTTTCTTCTTGGGAGGGAGGGCCAGGCTGGCCTTATCAACTCAAAATACACTTAAAATTCCCTTGCTTTTCTTACAATGTTGTACTTAATATCCTAAATGGTTCTTTATATGCATTCTTTTGTCAACCCGTATGCATTAAGCATGTTTTGTTTTACTTAAATTCTCCCCTCTGCCTCTTTGAAAAGCTTCATCTTAGTTCGTACGTTTTGATTTATTTTCTTGATTCAATAAAATTTTTATTCCTCCTTCATCCCATAATACCTAACCTTAGTATCCTTTCTTCTTTTGTATATTACATAAAAAAAACAAGTTTATTTTAACTGAAAGTTAGTAGCAATATTAAGATTTGAAAACAAACAGAAATTATGCCATGTAAGAAAGGAGCTAGAACCTTCTTAATACCTTACTCTGGATGCTCGACGTAATTGTTTTTTTATAAATTGGTGGTGTTAGAAAGAGTTGGCCTTTCGTATAAAGATCAAGGCATTCAGCAGGGGGCACTTTCATAAACGGACTCAGGCATGTGCTGTTCAAGTTTTGATGTTTCTCATAACTTTCAGTTAAAAAGAGCTTGTTTTTTGTATTTAATATCTGACCGTTTTTAAATTAATAGATGTCTCTCTTGCGAGCTTTTTAATTTGATTTATTAAATTTTTTATTAGTTAAGATTATGAATAATTTGAGAATTAAATTAAGTAAAGAACTTCTATATCTGTAATTTTTTATTACATTTATTAGGGAGGGTCTACCTTCCTAGTCAATACCTTGCACCTTATGTTAGAAGTTCAAATTTTTTCCTAATTCTTTAAGAATGACCCTTTAATCACACAGGCCCTTAATTAGAATCAATAGTTCTTATGAAAGCACTAAAAAAACTTTAGCATATAGAACAAGGTATTGAATAGGGGGTAATCCCAATCATGTCCGAAAGAGTTTCTGTGTGTTTATAGTTTTGATGATGAAAAGTTTTCAGTTGAAAGATTGTTTTTTTTTTAAATTTCTGATAGTTTTTTTAAATAATACTGGGAAATCCAGTACCCCTTCAGAGCAATGTCCCTTCCCCCATGAAAACTTCCCTCTTGTAAAGTTCCTGCCACCTAACCCTAAATCCACCCCCCCCCACTACCAGAAAAATCCCCCTGAAAACGTCGGCATATTTCCCAATAACCAAAAGTATTATAATAATAATAATTATAATATATTGCAAAAACAGGCTTGCACCTCTATCTACAAAAATTTAAATAATTAAGTGCTTTTTCACTATAATGATTGTTAATCTTGCTCTTAAATGCATTGACTGAATCTGAGTTTACATTGTCTGATGGTAGTGCATTTCACTCGGAGACAATGCAGTTGCTGAATGCCCATCTACCATCATCTCCTCTAAAACTTTCATTGGTTATCTTAAACTCATAATATCACAGCCCATTATTCTTGAATGTTGTTATTATAGAAACATTGGATAAGGTCCAAAACGTCCCTTGGGCAAGTCTCCAAGGGAGCAGCTATTCACTCAGATAATGTGGGGTATGGATTGATAATGAAATACATAGCTATTAAATTTTTTGACACTCATAAACAATATTGTCTTCTATAGATTTGGATCGGGTGACTTTGGGAAAAAAATTAGTGTTAGAGGGGGCCTAGTTGCCCTCTATTTTTTGGCCTCTTAAACAGGGCACTAGAACTTTTAATTTCAATTCGGGTGAGCCCTTTTGTAATAGTCCTGGATCAGGGTGTTGTAAAATTACCCCTGGGAAAAAAAACACAGAAAAACAAATTCAAGCGAATCCATAATCTGTCTTCTGGCCAAGAACACAACATTCTACATTTTTAAAGATAGGAGCTATAAACCTCCACTGGCTATTTCTCAGATATGCTGAATCTGAGGATGGTATTTTCTTCAAATTTCCATAACTCTTAGGGGATGTTTCATTCTGTTTTCGAAAATAAGGCAAATTTTCTCAGGTGGGTAACTTTTGATTGTCTAGACTAAATTTGATGAAATTTATATATTTGAAATCACCATAAAAATTTGATTCTTTTGATGTATATTGGTATCAAAATTCATTTTTTTTAGAGTTTCGGCTACTATTGAGCCAGGTTGCTCCTTACTTTACAGTTTGTAACCACAAACTGTTTGACCAAGAGTAAAGTATGTCACCCTTTTACAAAATCTTTATTGAGACAATGGTTGAATTGCATTGATTACGATCCTTGTTCTATGTTTTTTTTTTTTTGTTATTCTCAGAGGCATAGATATCTGACAATTAACTTGTTCTGATGAAAATTTATATGTCAATTGTGTCTCATCTTTTTTTAGGGGAATAAGGGGCGGTAGTGGGGGGGATACTTGACTGTTGACACTTGAAATGAACATTATAGTTTTTAATTTCCAACCAAATTAGCCCCCTCTAAATTTTTACAACAAATGCTTCCTTATGAAGTGCCTTGGTAAACAATAACATAAACAGCTCTACATTTATCCAAAAACCTGCAAAATATATAGCAGCACCTACAAGATTAATTGTCCTAAAGATCACCACTAAGACTACTATCGTCTTTGTTCATGTTTTAGTAATTGGAGTTACAGCCTTATGGTCATCTTTAATGTGTCATAAGTTAGCACTGTCTTACTGTATATTCTTAAAAATACCTTTTCAAGCTCCAGTTAGTGTTGTTTCATTTGCATCCATTTTGGAGAATGAGCAAAATTATTTTTGTTGTGAAAATAGAAAACAAAGTGACAATTTATTAAGCAGGAGAGTAAATACATTTCCACTAGATGAGGTACTTACTTGTATTTTTAAACATTTAAACTGTCAGGACTATTATTGCAATAATTTTGTATGGCTTTTGAAAAAAGAACATGATCAAGATATGAAATACAAAACATCTTTCTAGACCCTAGTTCATGCTACAATATATTGTTAAACAATCACTCTGCTGTTGCAAACAATTTTCCAAGCTGTTAAAAGCTTGTATAGCCTACTGTAATTTTGATTTCATCAAAAATATATTTTTTTAACCTTAGTTTTTCCTTTCTCAAGGAATAGAAAGATAAAAAAAAATAATATTTTCTTGTCCTTTCAATTGTTGAAGCTTTTGAACCTCTTTGCTCCACAATGTTAGTACAAAACTGGTATAGCTTTTCTCCACATCAATCATTATAGGTTTTATTTTTTCTAGGCATACCAGTGTAAATGAGGAGGACCATATCCAAGTCTTGTTGTTGGTATTCTACATGTGTCAAAAGTTTTTAACTCAATGGGAATAATCTTTTATTCATTCTCTTCAAATATGTCTTATAAAGATGTCTTGTATTAATCTTCCAATATTAAAAATTGTAACTTGTCAAATAATTTTTTTTACATTTTTTTATGTTTTTTTTTCTTTTTGTTCTCTCTTTTTATTATACTTTAAAAAAAAAGAAAAGAAAAACTACTTTTTAGTTTCACCTTAATTATTTTTAATCAAATAGATGTAACTAATCAAAATTTAAAATGAATTTTTATGCTTAAAAGTTTCAAGTTTTCGAGACGCCTGATCCCTTACGACAGAAATGTCCCCCCCGCCCATTCCCGGAGGCAGGCCGACGACATAAAAGTCATTACAAAGTCGGTCATTATAAATAATAAACCAATTGTCTAATTTCCGGATTTACAATCAATTAAGTTGTTTTTACTAAATTGGATATTAAAGTGTCTATATAGTGTCCATCTAAATAGTTTCAAATTGTATTAGCAATAAAAGAAGAAAAATTAGCAGTAAACGTTTTTGTTTGCAAATTTAGGATACAAGCTGGTTATATTTAGCAACAGTACAACAGGTATCACCTACTATTGGTGATCACTTTCGTTGACTTCACTGCTAGTTTTTGTAGAGTATTCTATCAAGCATTAAAGGATAAGCAAGGTAAGGGTTAGCAAAGGGTAAACAAGCAAGCAGCAGAAAAGATAAGCGTCAAACTTCAAGCATTAAGCATCTATTGTGACCTGAGCACCTACAAAGTAAATATAATATAAGCAACATAATAAATAAAGAAACCATATATTAAACACTTTAACTAGAGAACTCTACATCTTCCTTCTTTTGACCATCTTGTTCTTTGATTAGTCTAAAGGGATGGTCCAGGCTATAGATTTAATCTAGCCTGTACCTTTGAGATCCCTCCTGATCTAGTTGTCTTCAAGGATGTATGTGGTGGGAGCATTGTAGTTTTTGCTTTGGGACATGATGTTGTATTCTTAAATTGCTGATCTCTTGGGTCGTGATTTGCTCTTGGATTCTAAAAATATTCTTCCAGCAGGCTACAATTGTATTTAGTTTTGCTGAATAGACTGGCCGTTTCTTGCAACTCTCTGTGATTACTCAAGTATCTTCGACACCTCTACATCTATCAATGACGGCTTGTTGTTTGACTGGTAGCTCCTGTCATTTGTACTGTATATGAGGTGTATAAACTTCCATTTGCATTGGTATACCACTTCATCTACGTTCTCTACAGTCACTGAACGGTTGCTCAACTCATCATATATATGGGTTACTCTGGCATTGATCCATCTTTTGTTTGATTGTCCATTTTTATTGAGCCTTACTGGTTGACCTGGTGTTGACGGCCTGATTGGGTGTGTACCCCTGTCCCTTGACTCTTCCTCAACTTATCGCCACTTTTGTTTGGCTGCCCGGTACTCCTGTATGGTCACAACTTTAGGCATAAAACTAATTTCTCTTGAGGACATTACCTAGCTGTCTGGTTAGAAGTTGTGATGGGGATGTTAAGCCGTCTATAGGAGTGTTACAATATTTTAGTAGCCTATGGTAAGGTATGGGTCTAATTTGTCAGCTAATGCTTTAGACATGAGCCTCTTGACTATTTGGACTGCCCTTTTACTGAGGCCACTGCTCTGAGGGTATTTAGTGTTGTACGTGTGGTATGTGATTCTCCATTGCCTTTGAAGTCTTCTGAATTTTTCTGCTGGAAACTCAGGGCAGGTTTTAGATGTAAGTATTTTTTGGATCCTGTGTTGTGCAAATTGGTTCTCCAGCTTGGTAATAATGCTCCCTGACTCGGGAGCTCCCCGATAAACTATTGTTTGGTGTGTTGACTTCAATGCATTGGTTTTAGTAGACGGTAATTACCAAATAACTCCTTCCTTCCCAAAACAGTAATTCAGTACCCACCCGTTCTCATGGGTACTCAGGAATGTCTGAGTTCTTGAAGGGCTCGTTTTGCTGTCATGCACTACACTGTTGACATATTTCACATCCGGAGATTTACTTAGTGATGTCTGGCCAAAAAGCACATGAGCGTGCACGTTGTTTTGTTTTGACAACTCCTAGGTGAGCGCTGTGAAAACGGGCCAAGATTTCTTGGCACTTGCATTTATATATTATAATTTTATCTCCCTTTAGGAGAATGCCTTGGTGTGTTACTAGTTCAGTCCAGTAGTTCCAATGCTCCTGAAATACAGCCTGGCATTGCTTTTTTTGTTCTGGCTATCTGTTTTTGAGCGTTTCCTCTAGTGTGTTAATCTCTGCATCATGTTCTAAACTATTGTTTGTTTTGTCCTTTTATGAGGAGACTTTTGACAATGTTATGTGCAGTTAGTTCTCCCTTTAATTCTTCTTCTGGGTCTATCTGGCATATGGAAACGTGAAAAGGCATCAGCCATAGAAACCTCTTGTCGAGGTCCCTATGTAAATCCCATGTCATATGGCTGGAAACCATTATTTGTTGTAGTGTGGGTAGTGCTTGACTGATTGGTTTCCTCAGAATATTTTCCAAGGGCTTGTGGTCTGTAATCACCAAAAATTTCTTCCAAATATATAGACTTATTGGTGAAAATGTTTACATGCAAATACTATCCCTTGTTGTCTTTTCTCTATTTGAGAATATCTTTGTTCTGATTTGCTTAAAGATCATGAGCCATATTTAACTTCTTAATCTTTTACCATTAGCTGAGTTCCTAGTCTGTGTTGCGCTGCATTAATAAACGTCGCAACTTCTGACCAATTTGTATCAAAATTTCAAAGTTGTTCACATCAGGATTTGCAGAAACTATGACAGGCATCACTGTTTACCTTCTTCCTGGTAAATTCCGCTGTTTTCCTAAGTTCTTTTAGAGACTGGTTAGAATGAATAAATTTGGTATGTATTTAGATAGACAACTAAAAATATCCCAAGCACTGTCTGGAGCTCGTCTTTGTTTTTTGGCTCAGGCATTTCAGCAATTGCTCTGGTTTTATTAGGATCCGGCTTTTCACCTTTGGTGGTAAGTATATGTCCATAGTGTGGTAGAACTTGTTCATTCAGTATGAACTTGTATCCGTGGAATTTGAATCCCTGATCTTTTGATCCAGGAATAAATGATATAAAGACCGGTTCGATATTTTTTTGCTTGTTTATAATACATAGTTTTAACATGCTGTTATACACAGTACTTAAACTTAAAAAAACTCCACCACGTTAAATTTGTATTAATCCTGTGTAGAAATTATTATAAATGGGTATGTTCTCCATTTGAATCTTCCAAACATTGTATTGGATGTTGTAAGCTCTCAGTAGGTATCATCAAGAACCATTGACCAAAATCCAGTCCTAGCATCCAACTTGAATGGATTTTGGGCCCTATGACAGTTGCTGGCAATATTGTTAAAGGTTGGTATTGGATAATTTGGCCTTTGTAAAGATAATTAAGTTGGCCCACTCTGTTGGCTCATTCGCCTTTTTTGTTACTCCATAGCAAATTAGTCATTGTATTTTGTTTTACAATTTGTATTGAAGTGCTAGAAGTATTTTGGTGATTATACTGATGGTATAGCTAACGGCTTCAGATGAGTCCTTCATTTTCTTGGAATTTTTCTAATGTTCCCAAACACACCATTGTATACTGCCAAAATTTTATCTGTGGTATTGGCTATTTTTGTCTACTCGGTTATATATGAATTTGATTAAGTTCATCAATAAGCTATTCTGTCTGTTAAGCAAGGGCTTCTTATCTGTGTCAATTGAATAAAAATCGTGGGATTTTGATTCCCTTTCCTTGTACTGAACATCTAAGTGACATACGCTAGTAACTGTCAATAGCTCACCAGTATAACTTGTGAGTATATTGGCAGTTGGTATTAGTTTTGGCCTTGGAAAAATCTCATTAAGCATCTGAGGTGGTATAATGTCAGCTTCTGCACCTCTGTCAGTTATAAGTTCCACATTTTCTGCTTCATCTTTTAATTCATTTGGGCAACAGTTTCGTTACATGTTTCTACTTTGATCTGAATGCTGTCAATGACGTACTGTAAGGATGTGTTAGCAATGGTTTCTCCTTTTTTTATGCTATGAACATTGCACTGACTACTTCCGCACATTCCGGCAAAGTGGTCTTGGTCCTTCTATTTCATCCAGCCTTTTCCTTTGGCACGGCATTAATGACTTTTATTGAACACTCCACCACAATTATAGCACTTTGGCCATTCGATTGCAGCCTTTGATGAACACAAATGACAAGGTGTAAAACTTCTGCCTCTTTTGTAGCATTTTCGCCTATGTCTTGCTACAACATCCAACTCTTGCTTTACATACACTTTTTCATGTTCCTTGTTAGATATGATCATTAGGTGGAATTAGGTTTGTCCTGCATATGTACAAATCGATTTTGTACGAGGTATACTTTATACTTTATCTTCCCTAATAAATTTTTAATGGTTTATTTCCCGAATAACTGCAATAAATTGTCTGTCTCTACTCATCTCATTACATGTTGTTACAAATGCACATTCCTTTGCTGTAATTCGTAACTCAGTAAGTCAGTGTTCTATTGATTCGCTGTCTCTAGTTACATTTATGGAAATGATACCTGGAAAATATTGAATGTGAAAGTGGCTCAATATGTTCACTAAACTTCCTTAGATATGCTGT